>NC_134573.1:161976852-161979352 GCF_050947875.1 Dermacentor variabilis
ACTGTTACTAAAAATGGAATATTGTTAATCTTGCCAGAGGTTCAAGAGAACGCCATGTTTCGTGACTGAACTGAATAGGAGGCGCCATCGCGATTCCGTCTGTTCGTCCAAATCGTAATTGCACTGGCCTGGCAATTTCGCAAGCGTAGACATAATTTTATTCTATTTATTCTGTGTTCTCATTCCCATTTTTTTGCTAATTGTCTTCATTGCTTGTCCGAGTTTGTTTGATGTTTTCGGCATATCTTGCTCGTAAATAATCCATTTCTCCACGATAACGTCAATTAATAAAGATTCATCGTGAGAGTGAATAGTGAACAACGGCAATTGTTCGTAACGTCATCGCCAGCTCGCTATTGTCACATGTAAACGCCAGATTAACCTATGTTGGTGCATCCTCAAGGGCAAGTAAACAAAGGAGAGACTTTACGAAATCCTTGTCTTCAGTCGCGTGAGTCAGTCACGTGTGCCTCCTTGAAGATAACGTGGAGTTGAAACAACAGAGACGCTGGCGATAAGCCACTGCGACAACGACTGGGCGCAGTCGCTGTCACGCGTGACTCAACGGAATCGACAACACCTCGGTAAGCTCGATAAGGGTATTGAGGTTGCAACTGAGCTTCGCTCCATCGTGGAAACGCAAGGTACACAAGGATTTAACGGCAACAAAACAGAGGACGTCATCCTTCAAGCAAACGCATGCGGCAGCAAATTATTGGTGAACTCATTTTGTATCAACGCAAGCGCAAGACGAGATTAATGCGAGATGATCAATCAGAATCGAGAAGTATTTACGAAGGCGGTTCGAAGACGTACTATCAATGCGATGGATACTTTAATAATTATGTTTACGAATACACAGAACTATCCGATCCGTATTGAGAGATGAAATTTTCCACTAAATGCTCAGCTGCTGAACCAAAGCACGAGCATTGGTTTTTTAAGTGGCTGGTGTTATTTTGTTCTTGTTTACACCTCCGCCGCTATATAAAGGGCTTTTTCTTTTCAGCTGTGCCAAACATTAGAAGAAAAATGCCTGTGATCTAGCACGAGAAATCAAAATACCTAATTGAATAATTAACGTGACTACGCTAATTAGTTTATTTAATTAATTATGTTACGGCACATATATTAATCCAAGAATTGCAGCTAGTGAGTTCGCAAGGCGATGTATCCACTTGGAGCGAATTCTCAGGACTGCCCCAATTTCGACATATTAATTTTCAATGTGTCCGACGAAATGCACCGGCGTTCCAGTGACTTTTGAGCTTCAATGCATAGAACAGCGTTTTCTCAAAAAGAAAAAAAAAAGAAGCTAACTGGAACGCCAATGCATAACGTCGGACACATTGAAAATGAGTATCTCGAAAGTGGGGCAGTCCTGTGAATTCGTTGCCGTAAAATTATTAATCAAAAAGGTAATTGGCGTAACTGTAATTATTTAATTAAACATATTGATTTCTAGCAAAAGTAATGGCCGCGTAATCGAGTAATTTAGATCAAGGGTTAGAATTGTGCTTGCTATCTGCCACAGGCATTTTTGAAATATTTGGTGCGGATAAAAAAAAGAAGAAGAAAGAAACTCCCTGTATAGTGTGCAAAGCTTCGGCGATCGGAATACTGCGTGCAATAGTAGATGATAACGGCAAACGAAGTTTCACATAGAGGAAAGTTTCGCTGCGAGGTAGGATAGTGCGCCCCCTATAAAATATTGAGACGTTCAAACCAGGTATCTGCGATGAATAGTGCGTCCCTAGAACTGTACCTCAAGCGACAGTGTAATCGACGTTGGAACGTAAAGGTGACCTATATCCACACCTTAAGTTACTCCATTTGGTACACTTAAAGTATACTCCTTCTAATACAGTTTCATTTCTCCAGATACGTCAATTGTATGCGATAAGAAAGAATAATGATCAGTTAATGAGCCAGGAAGCGCGCGCTGCCTCCGTGCACCACTGGTGCACAAAGATGAAACCAGACGCGACATACAACGTCATCAAGCGGTGCTAAGCCGAAATATGATCCAGAGAGCGCTTAGAACGAGGGGTGTTTGTTGTTTTCCTTAATGGATGACTTACACTTGACATTTATTTGAACTGGAGCCAAGCCCCGCGGCTCCGCGTATGCGTGGCTCAGACGCGCATCACAGAAACGGCCAACAGAACGCGTGCGCTTCGCACCTACTCTGTCTACTAAGTAGGCCTGAAGCTGTGCGCTACTGACAGTACTGTCCCGTCACAGTTCGCTTATGCAGCACGCGCGACAGCACACGTTTCCGGAAGCAGACTGTCCTAAGTGTTCTCACACTGATGCGAGAGTCTCCTTTCAAGAAATCACGCCACCCAGCGTCTTCTGGGCGACCGTGCGCTCGAACTGCGACGTCATCCAAGAAGCAGCCGCCATCATTGAAAAACATGCCTTGTAGTGAAAGGTTAAGCAAAATTTTATACTGCACGAGGAAGACAGGACGTGAACAGAAACACAGACGCGCACACAA
>NC_134573.1:161984352-162041852 GCF_050947875.1 Dermacentor variabilis
CTCCTCTAAGTGAACTTGCGAAAATACTCCGCCTCCTGTTTCATAAAACTTCGAAGAGGCATCCTTACCGATCCGATATGAGAGATGCTAATTTTACCACTTCTGCGAAGCTTCGAGCCGTTTTCTGCCTCAACGAGAAAAACAAGCGTATGTCGTAACAGACTTCCTCCTAAGCCATTGAAGAAATAACAAATGTCGTCGTAATGCCGTAAGGTACAACGATGTTTAGGACACAGCCTCGACTGTACAAGCGCGGTTTCTTAGTTGTTTCCCGATAATATTAATGCGCGAAGTAAACCGGTACGGAGAGTTCAACCTTACTGATCGCTCTCCGATTTTAATCGAAGTGCGCTTGACTATTTCGACACGCAAACTCTCCGCGGCGGTCACGTATAGAGAGAGCTGCGAGGGTATTCAAATAAGAGACAAGGCACGTATAGCGACGCACACAAAAGGCGTCGTCGATCATTTCCATATCAGCGCACTCAATGCCAACTTTGATGCGAGGAAACGGCAGTAAAAAAAGAACATTTCTTTCCTGCCCTTTTCAAACGCAGCCGGCCGAAAGGATGGAAATTTCCTATGGCCAAGCGCAACAGTATGTGCTCGCATGACCAGCTGATCGGAGAGCCAAAATTCGGTAACATTAGGTGCATAAAAGCTCGATTGCGAGAAAAGAGACTGGACAGGCAAGGCGGGGCGGGGTACTATTCCGCCAAATTGGCTGGGTAAAATTAATGCCGGTGGGTCCATAAGCAGAAAAAAACAGACGGCAAGAGGACTCGACAAAGCGTTCTCACCTCGGCGTGATGGTGTGGCGGTGACTCCTCCCGTTCGGACTTGGATGAGGAAGATGCTGGGAGACGTGCGACTATCGTGACGCTGGCGGCGCTGATTGAGTGAGCCGAGATGTGTTGGTGGCTTAGCGCGCGTGTGAACTTCCAGCGACGTGTCAGAAAGAAAAAAAAAAAGAGGTGGCCAAAAAGAACCAGCTGGCGTGCGGCGGGCTGTCCTAGTCGTAAATGAGGGGGTTCAATGAATGGCCCTCGGCACGGGTTCGACCCCCTCCGTCAGCGACGAGGCGCGACGGGTTTGTTTTTCGCGAGTTGAGTTTTCCGCGCGCGGAGCTGTCTCCCCTTGCTTCCGCGCTTGCGCCGATCTCTGCGTGCCGGGCTCTTTTGCGGCGCGCCGGTCAGAACAGCGCGCCTTTCTTAGCAGGCGCCGGGGACCCGTGCGCGGGCTTTGGAAATTTCCACGCTCCGAACCTCCCAACTCCATTGGTCACAGCCGACGGCGCGCCGCGCGAAGCACCGTTGCTCCACCCGTCGGTCGCGCGGGGAAGCTCGTTTCCGCGCGCACCGGCCCGCCTAGCTCCGTCGCGTTCTCTTTCCCTCGACCTCCCTCGCCGACGTGTCTTTCTCCATACTCTCCTTCGCGTCTGACTGGGCCCTTCTCTCACATTTTTCTTTCCTTTAGTTCCCCACATCATCCGCTCACCGAGGACCAGACGCATTTGATGTTGTTGGAGCATTAATTTTTTTTTTCTTTTCAATTTTGCTCGCCGCCGCCGCCGCATTCTCTGCCTTCCCGGCTGGAGGTTTTTTTGTTGGAAGCTGTTGCATTTCTGGCCGTTCGCTCCTCCCTGTCTGTGACTGAGTGAGGATTCGGAAGGGGCAACGCGGGTCAAACATCGAAGACGCGGGTTTCATCGCCCCACTACTCGGCCCCTGGCCTGCCTGCCTTCGCTGTTACCTCAGGCTTCGTCGTCTTCCCGTCCTGCAGTGTTTCCTGAACGGGTTTTAATAAAATGCGGACGGATAGCGCTTTCTTCCTCGCCGTTTTGCGCCGACAGATTCTTGGAGACGCTGCGGCATAATAATGCAGCGTTGACCTTCGGCTGCTTTCTATAGCGATATTTTAGCTCATTCCCGGTATGCGTTGGTATTCGACGACCTTCTCATCTCGTCAGCAGGCCATGAGCCTCCCTTTGCGCCTGCAAAGGCAAAATGGAAGAAAGTGATTGCAGTTTGAGCACTGCTTGGGCCATTTTCGATCTGGCACATAAGAAGAAAGACGCCCGGAATGACGCTTCCGCACAGCACTGCATTGATGACATTATCATTCTTAATGATGCAATTAATACATCTTAAGTGCTTATTTCCACTACAAATTAATTGACATCTTGCTATACGTAATGCTGACTTTCGATAGCTCTATACGTCAGGTACCGTATTATCAAGAATGCTATTCGTTTCCGTATCGTTGCAGACAGGGATGCACCAGCCACACAGCGTTATAAACGGCAAGCATTCAAATAAATATTAATAATTGTTTTGGACAACAAAACGGTCTAAATTCTACATGGGTAAATTAAATCTGCTGGCCCTTTTTCAATATACCTGTTCTTGGTTGTCAATGAAACCGACGGATACATACGTTGAGCCAGACGACTAACCGCAGGCACCTGAATCGATAATCACATGGAACGCATTTTCAACGTACATCACCGCGACAAGTTCGTGTCGCATGATAACCGTGCCATCATTACGGTAGAACTGCTCACTGCGGCGTTTCCGTTACCACTAGCAACTGCATGGAACGCATTTAGGTCGAAACTACCACTCTGCCAACTTGCAGAGTAAAACGGACACTGCGACTCAGGGCAACGGCATCCTGAGGAGGGCGGCGAAAAAAATGTGTTGCTTGTTATTGCACAGACAGGCGGAAACGTAAGACAAGCGCAAGCAGACTGTTTCCTCCCGAACGATGGCAGTAGGTTCGCATGGTACGGGAAAGGTATTTCGTGTTTTTCTGTGTAGTTAGCCCAGTGGAAAGTAACAGATGAGTCATGCACCAACCCAGGAAGATAAACACGCAACGAAGCGCATGCTTTTACGGGCATATGCACGTGGGCTCATTCGCGCTGAGACTCATGTGAGCGTGAGCAGGGAAAAAAAGAAAGGATGTTTGAAGGTACTTAGCCTATAGTTGAAGCCGATCAAAGACAATGTCTTCCAGAGCGAGTTGGAGGTGAGAATGGGGCGAGGTGCCTGAGTACGGCACTCTATCGTATCATCCCCAGCACAAGGGGAGCGGAGCGTCTTACTGCTTGAGTTTTATTACAGCGTTATCTTCAGAATCGGCCGACATTTTTTTTAGATTTCGGAACCTTCGGGATCTGTCCACATCTTTAGACTGCACTACTGTCGTTATAGGCCCAGATTCTTAGACTGCACATACCTACGACAACGACACCTATTTTAAGACTTCACCACCTTCCGGATCGGCCCGCATTTTTTAGACTTCACAATATTTGTGGTTGGCCCACGAAAAAGGCTGGAAACACACATAGCCGATACGGAAAAGGGAGGAGGGGTAACCGGCTAGGAAAGACTGTGTCATTAAAGGGCTATGGTGACTTCGGAATCAGCTACCAAGACTTGTCAACAAGCTCTATGAATCTCCATTCTCCCTTTATTTTCTTATAACTAGAAGTGTCATTCTGGGCGCTGTCAAATCCCACCTAACGGTCGAATTCACCATCTTCTCATATCTGACTGGCGCACAGGGCTGCTGCGGCTTCCCTGATTGGCTCAAGGCGCCAACATGGCGCAATTGGACAACATGGTGGCGTTCCACAGATTTAGGAATAACACCATAGGCACAAGAGAGTACGGTTGAATGATAGTACATGCACACAAAATGCAATAGAAAAAAAAAACACAAGCTTTAGTGTCGCAAATGTGTCATCTGCCTACCATCTCTACCCTCACTAGTCCCGAGAAGCGATAATATTGCTCGACCCGGCGTCGACATGTGTTGCTCGTAAACTGTGACCTTACAGGAAGGATATGATTGCGACTCAAGAACTAATTGGGTTCAAGGAAACCATTTTGAACAGTAAAACCGCTATCAACGTTTTCAACCTCCGTGGCTGAAGGCAGGCAAATTAACAATGCTACTGTTCTTTTCCAAGCCTCTTCTCGCTTAGTTAATGGCATTTCTTTCACGGTGGACGAAGACCACACAGGTAAAAATTCCATGAGTAAGAACCCATAAATATCAATAACTTGCAAATAAACGGAGCTTGACTCCGATCACAAGTATTTGCTCTAAGTGCACAAAAACGTTCTCAGGGTCAGGTTTCCTTTGCTCTGTAAAAAATATCGTCACTTTTTCTTTGCCTATGCGACAAAGATATATCGCGCAATTAGCTTCAGAGCTGTTCTTTCCGTCTCACATTTTCCCTTCCCCTCCCCCGAGTGCAGGGTAGCGAATCAGAATCTTACCCCGTTAACCTACCTGCCTTTCCGATCTCGTTCTTCTCTCTCTCTCTCTCTCTCTCTCTCTTAGCTGCTCTAGTTTGCGTTGTCATGACATTACACATTCACATTTTATTCACGAATTTAGGTTATGAGACTGACGTTCATCTTTTCATTAAACCGTACTGATGATGAATGTTGAACAAATTCAGCTTTCGCACTTACTCATTTTGATTTACTCAGTACTACTTTGATCATAACAGCATGACCAATACTGTGCAGCTCAGTATTTCCTACAGCTGCTACACACGTTACCTACCATTCCACGTAGTTAAAAAGAAGGAACAAATGCTTTGTGTGGTTCACGCCCGGGGCGAGACGTACTCAACAAATATTTCCAGCACGCTGCAACACCTCCGCAAACATCAACGCCCTTCAAACTATTGACCGCCGAGACGTCTTGTAATGTAAGGCCAAATGTTTTCTTGCAAACGCTGATGCGCGTATCTGTGTGAAAATTTTCCACCATCTGCTCTCGCGTTTACGACGATGATATACGTGTATATAGGGGCCTGGCTGCGTATTACCGCCTCTTTTTTTTTTCTCTGTCTCTTTTTCTTCATCTGGTTTTTCTAACATCATACGCCTAAACAGAGAGTAATCGCTTTCTTTCGCTCTCTATATTGTATTACTGAGGCTTGAGTTCAAATTAAAGTAACGAACAAAACCTGTTGCCCCTCTCCTGTTCATTGGCACCCGGACAAAGTTATACAAAGCTGTTACTTTCGCCTGTGTGCTGTCGTCCAGGAGAAAGATGCCACATCATTTTTGTAGATAAAACTGCTCCATGTTTTCTTTATTTTATCTTTTTTTTCTCATCTGTGTCTGCACGCGAGAACTCATGGATGTACTTTCACTAGTGTTATATAGACGTTACTGCGATACAGTTCCATTCTGTCTTTGATATACTTAATGCGCATACGCTAGTTTTGTCGTGGTGCGCAGTGGTAATGTGAATTTCTTTCTCGTCGCTTTATAACTGTGCGCAATTAGCACTGCTTCGTTAACGCCGTTAATTCTAATACGCTTGAATCATCTTATAGAATGTACACTAATATTTAAGAAAAAACCAGCCAAGAAAAGAAGAGGGACACAAAAAATATACAAGGAGACAGGAAAGGGGCTGGAATTAAATACAATGCACCAACTAACCCAACAACGTGTTTTACTCGTACACTAACGTATTCGCTTTCTTTTTCTGTACACTGACTGTTGTGCTGTTACGCAGGGTCCACAGGCACTTTCACGCTGTTTGCAAGATATTTTCGCCTGAAGGACCCCCAAAAAATTGCTGGAAATAAAGTACTGAATCTGTATCTTACGTGTATTTCCATCTTCCTTGCCGTCCTGCTGCCAGCCCTGTCCCTACTTTGAATTTATGTTATTATTTTTTTCCCTGAGTTTTATCATTCGACCCATGTGATCTGTTGAGCAGTCTCAACTTAAGTTCTAGTTTTTGGTTAATTTTGCTTTACGCAGATGCTGCCTCGTTTCTTGTACCTTCGCGACAGCTCAGTGGCTATGACGTTTTCTGCGGAGTAGTAGGTCGAGGGTTCGACCGCAGCTGATGAAAATTAATTAAAAAGCCCTCAACACGTGTCTCTCGGAGAATTGCTTTGGCACGTTAAACCCCATGAACGAATCAATCCATCCATCGAACAATATACTGTGCGTGACCTGTGCTGTGCGTGTTCTGCTCAGTTTTTTTTTTAGATTTGTCTTCTTTCTTTCCTCTTTCCTCCCCTTCTTCCTATCTTCCATTTCTATGCTTCTGTCGCCTCCTTTCTGAAGAGTAGGCAGGCGTTCTATCTCTTCCGGTGGCAGTTGCCAACCTGCTCCTCGCTTTCCCTTTCCTGTCTAGTGCCTATATGTTTTCAAAGCAATATCATTTTCTTTTGCTTGAATATGTTGCAGTGCTGTGAAGTTGTCATTAAACCTCGCTGTTTGGCGAGCATTAAACTTTCATAAGTATTATTAGCTATGATTAGCGTAGAATGAAAAATACTCCGAAAGTTATTTTTGGTATTACCTCTGTACGATGTACAGCACTTGTCGTACCTGTTATATTACAGCAATGTACGCACTTAATATGCAGTTAATTCCATCGCGATGGCGTATTCGCTGCGATTTGCTGCGTTAGTTTCGTTTCAGGTTTTGCTGACATCGCTTTTTACGTTGACAAGGAGAGCGGCAAGTCTGCAGTACGGCCTTCGCAACGGTCATCGCTACCGTCTTTTCTTTTTTTTAGGAGCCAATGCTTCCAATGCAGTTTTGCTGTCTCCTATTAAGTAGTTCCTATCAAAATCCTCGGTTAGAGTGTTTGAGGAGACGCTATGTATTAATGAGTTACGCTTTGACAACCCAAAGAAACAGCTAGTGACGCGTGACGAAGCTTGGCAAGCCAGAAGTAACGCAGAGATGAACGGGTGGCTACATCGCCGGCAAGTTGCCAGATCTGCTCGTCGTGACGTAATGTGTTCTGACGACGTCTGCTCGATCGGCCCTAGTTTATTTTTTTATTGTAATGATATGCTATGATGTGTTTTTGACATAGCCGAAGACTGGGTTTAGCGAGTTTGAGAACATTCATTTGGCCACAAGGGACCAAAAAAAGAAAAAAAAATGTATTTTGACATTCGTGACGTAACGTTGAAGTACCGGCGCTGGAGTTTCAGCACAATATAAAATAAAAGAAATTTGACCTTCATTTACTGTATTTGTAATCAAACTATTACCCGAAAATTAACAAAAACGAACTTTTAAAATTATAGTTTATCCGTTTTAACTCATATAGTATTTCTCTTCATTGTAATTATTAATGTAATTTTTAATAGATCAGATATTTGAGAGCTCGCTCGCTCGCTGACTGGCTGGCTAGCTGGCAACTCACTCACTGACTCACTCACTCACTCACTGACTCACTCACTCACTCACTCACTCACTCACTCACTCACTCACTCACTCACTCACTCACTCACTCACTCACTCACTCACTCACTCACTCACTCACTCACTCACTCACTCACTCACTCACTCACTCACTCACTCACTCACTCACTCACTCACTCACTCACTTTAATTAATTAGGGCTCGACTTCCCTCGGGTATCTACAGAAAAGCACAAGAAACCGCACGAAAAAGCAACTACGGGCAAAGTGACCAAATAAATAAAAATAGCATAATGGAGGCTGCTTTCTGCAGAGGCGCGCCAGTGGCGCTCTCTCGTGTCAGCCGATTTATTTGTGTCACATAGTTCAACCAAGCAAACCAAGTTGAGGATTTATGATCACTGGTCGCAGGATTCATTTACACTCTGCTGTGTGCGTAAGCGTCGTGCAACGCAGAAAGCCATGTGCTGGTCTGATCGAGTGAGTGAGTGAGAAAACTTTATTTCGAATCAGAGTGATTCCGTCCGGCGAGTTAGTGGGCTGGGGCACCCGCCGAGTTTACGGCCAAGAGTTCTTGTCTCCCGGCGGCTTCCTTGGCCCGCTTAACCGCCCAGAGCTGGTGTTCCAGGTTCGAGCTCAGCAGCGCGGCCTGCCATCGCGCTCGGAGTCTGTCGGTGGAGGTCTTGCTCTCATTATCGTGTATTAGTCCCTGACATATTCCCATGGCATGTGAGCTAGCGTGGCTGTGCTACCACACACTCTGCATCTATCTGTTGTTGATATTTCCGGATAAATACAGCGTGCATTAGTGTGTGACTCTTGCATGATTTCATTTGTGGTTGTCGCTACTGGACAGCTCGCGATCTATTGAGTTGTGGATGGGATGGTGGATAAGTGCATCTTTGCATCTTTTAATGGTTGATGATGTCGTTGAACCTAGCCATTCTGTCTTCCCATTCCCGTATACCTTCGAGGGTCCTGTCGAGGGGTCTACGTTTGTCGCAGTTCGGAAAGTCAGTCCTCTAGAAACGTTGTGTGCCGCCGCGTTAGGGTTGTCCTCTCCCGTTAAGCCGAGGGTGTGGGCTGGTGTCCATAGGATTTGGACGCATCTGTATTCCCTTGTTGTTTTGCCTTTTCTGATTGAATCTAGCGCCTCAGGAGAGATCCGGCGTTCGCGAAGTTGCCTACTGCTTGCGAATCGCTGATTATGTAGCATGCGTTGGTTTGTGCTATGGCTAACGCTATAGCTGCTTCCTCGGCCGTTTACAGGCGTGTCGTGTTTATAGTCAAGCTTGTGCAGCATTGCCTATTGTGGTTAAGTACTGCTGCGACAAACCTACGTTTGTATTTGTAACCTGCAGCGTCTACAAGTACCGCGTCCTTGTCTCTTACGCAGTTTTTCGCCATGTTCTTTGCCCTAGCTACTTCTTCTCCTGCCCTCGTGGTGTACAGGATGCATATTCTTGGGCAGTGGGGGTACCGTGAGTTTGGCCCTTATTTCCTTGGGTATGTCCCGTTTATCTCCGTGTTGTGTGTGATAGCCTATCCCTAGTTTATGTAGGATGTGTCTGCCCGCCGTCGTCTTGGAGAGGCGTTCGAATTGTGCTATACGCTGCGCTTCTATTAGCTCCTCAAGCGTGCTGTGCAGTCCCAGCTCTAGGAGTTTCTCTGTGCTCGTGCTTAGCATGAGCCCAATCACTTGTTTATATACCTTCCTAATTAGGCCGTCTAGCTTCCTCTTTTCTGCGGCGTACCATCTGTGGCATGCCGCCACATAAGTGATCTGGCTTAAGACGAACGCCTGGGTGATTCTCGTGACGCTTTTCT
The DNA here is from genome assembly GCF_050947875.1 of Dermacentor variabilis. Lineage (NCBI taxonomy): Eukaryota > Metazoa > Arthropoda > Arachnida > Ixodida > Ixodidae > Dermacentor > Dermacentor variabilis. The sequence continues at coordinate 161,993,390 of NC_134573.1, forward strand.
TTCATGCCCTCATGTCTGTTGGTGATTCTCTTGATCAATCGCATCGTCTGAAAACCTTTGGCTTCGATTTTGCGAACGGTTTCTCCGTTGGTGCCCTTGGCTTCTATGATCATTCCCAACACCCTTCTCGCTTTGCATATGGGTTGTCCATCTTCGGTATTGAGTTGTATATATGTGTAGGTTTGTGTGTTGTGGTTCTTGGGAGGTCTCCCCTTTAGCTTTGGTCTGTATAGCAATAGATCAGATTTTTCAGCCGAGCATGTTAAAGCGGTGCTTTCTAGGTATTTCTCAATGGTTTCGACTGCTTCATGTAGCCTGTTAAATCGATCCATCATTCCCATTGTTCATCCATAGCGTGATGTCGTCTGCATAGATTGTGTGGTTAAGTCCTTCTGCAACTAGTCGGATGTCTGCAACTAGTCGCAGACATCCGACTGCTCTACCATCACGCAATCAACAAGGGACACAACATCATCTACCAGTGGGTACCGTGTCACTCCGGAATTTCAGGAAATGACAGTGCGGATGACGCTGCCCGGTCGGCTCATGATGGTGCCCAGATTATACCCATACCGCTGTCAAGAACAGATGCAGCCACAAGTCTTCGCTCCCTCGCCCGCGAGCTTACACAGAATCTGTGGAACACCAGTGAATTCACGAACACACGTCTCCACAGACTGGATCCACATCTGCAACTCCGCCTACCACCAGGGTTGCCACGAGCGGAAGCAACACTTCTGTGCCGCCTGTGGCTCGGTGTGGCATTCACGAACTCCTATTCATTCCGCATTGGAATGGCCGACAGCCCTACTTGTGACACCTGCGGCTGCGAGGAGACGATTTAGCACCTCCTTTGTGACTGTCCCCGTTACAAAGTGCCAAGAAAAGTGCTCGTGACCGCTTTGGAAAACTGGGCAATCGCCCCTTTATAGAGGAAGAAGGTCTAGGACATGGGTCCAGACGGGCTTCGGCACTCAAGGCCTTAAGGGCTTTGCTGAAGTTTTTAAGGACATGCGAATTGTGCGACCGCCTTTGAGTGTTGTAGCGCGTAGTTTCGCGTTACTGTGTGAATTTTCTGGTTTCCATTTTTTTTCACTTCTTCTACTTTCTCCTTTTTTCCCTTTACCCCTTTCCCCAGCACAGGGTAGCCAGCCGGTACTTACACTGGCTAACCCATCTGTCTTTTCTCTCCTTTGTCTCCTCCTCCTCCTTCGGTTTTTTGTAATTTGCTGGGAAGACGAATCAAGCCAGGTTAAAGTGCCTAGGCGATATCACCGATCCCTGCGGTGTGCCTGCACTGCCAATAGGCGCTTTCTCGGACGTGAGGTCTCCTATCGTGGTTTTTGCTTCTCTGTCCGTTAAGAAGTTTCGAATATAGTTGTGCGCCCGCTCGTCCAAGCCAAGGTTGCTGATTTGGTTTAGTATGACTTGGTGTGCGACATTGTCGAATGGCTTCTTGAGATCTAGCCCGAGGATGGCTCGAGTCGATCTCCCTGGTTCGTGTATCATTTGGTGCTTCAGTTGCAACATGGCGTCTTTCCTAGACAGTTTTCTTCGTAATCCTACCATCTTGTTTGGGAGTAAGTAATTCTCTTCGAGTTATAGTTGGCGAGTCTGGCGAGGAAGGCCTGCTCCATTAGCTTGCCTACGCAGGAAGTTAACGATATGGGTCTTAGATTTCTGAGTTGCAATTGTTTACCAGGCTTTGGTATTCGGACGAATTGTGCCGTCTTCCACTGCTGCGGTATCTTTCCTTGTTTCCAGCACTGGTTGATATTGACACGGGAACTTGTTTATCTTTTACGGGTGAGCATCTTTTACCGCCTAACAAATGTTATTGCTCAGCGCAGGACGCGCCTGCATGTATCGCAAGTTTCTGGAACGTTATCGATGGTTCTATCCGCCGTCTGTTGTCGTAGTGGTGTACGACAACAGACGACGAATTACTCTGGAATTTTCCATGGCTCCTGTATAAAAGCTGACGCGCTTGAACCGCTCATCAGATTTCGACGATAGCCGACTGTGTTCGTCGCTGTCGTTGTTCCTTGAGTGTAGCCTGTTTTCGTGGGTACAGGTTCATCCAATAGAACGCTAGTTTCGTCAGTAACCGTCACTACTACGTGACATCTGGTGGTGGTGCTAGTGCGTTCACGTACCGAACGCCCTCACAAAGCCATGAAACAAGCCCGAAAGCGGAATACAACACCAACGTAGCCAAGAACTAGCGAGGTAGCCACAGGCTGCAAGGACTGCCCCTGGAGCACGGACTTTTGCCTTAGACGACCACGAATATCGTCGCCGAGTCAAACCTAATGGCAGGCCCAGCGCACCCCCCTCCCCCCCCCCCCCCCCCCAACCACCGTGCTGCAACAGCCTAGAGAGCCACCTGCATTCCGTGTATCATCATTTGAAGACTCAGAAACCTGGCTGGACACCTATGAACGAACCGCAACCTCCGACAACTAGGGCTCAGATGACAAGCTGCGACATGTCTTTTTCACATTGGAAGACGCCGCCAGGACGTGGTTCCAGAACCGAGAAGCCACCTTAACGACGTGGAACCTGTTCCTTAGCGGCTTCCTGCAGACATTCACAAGCGTCGTACGCCGAGAACAAGGGCAAGAATTACTAGAAACTGAGTGCAGCTGCCTAATTAAATCTCAAAAAAATAAGTATTATGGAAATACGTCTTTTGCAGAACCCTTGCTCACAACGTAACCAATTAACGTAAGACACAAATTGACACACCAAATTTGTGCGCTTTGCCTGTTATAGTAGATGGCGTTTACAGAAGCGCGATATGTATTCTTGATGCAGAGCTATTAGTTTGTAAACGCCGTGGTGCCACTTTTTTCGAACTTTCGAATTTTTCAAGATATCTTAATCAAAATTGAGGCCCTAAATCAAAATTCCGCTTTCAACAGACACTAGAATTCGAATTTCTCTCTCAAATGCAACAAATTTTACTAAAAGCGATCCAGAGGTTATCTCACAAAAGCGTTTCTGTGTTTTACATGTGTTCGAATAGCCCGCGTCGGAGTTCGGCCCGAGCTAAAGCTTCCTCTTATATTTTGTCTAGGAATCAAATACATAAATAATAACTGCATTGTCATTGCCAAATATGCCGCAAAAGAATTCTTGAACGCTACGCACTGTCAATACAAGTAATATATGTATTTTTTCATAAAATAATGTACTCGTATGTGCCAAAAATTGTGCCCAACATAACTGATATCAACGCTTCCATATTTTTTGTATGTTTAATAAGTAAAGAAAATATCACACGATCTTTAGAACTACATCAATTCGAAACCAGCAAAGCAGTGCATTCCGGTGAAATGCAATCCACAATTGCAAGTGCAGCGGTGGCGTAGAGCTAGAACACCCACCTCGCGTGCAAGAGGTCCGTGGTTCGAATCCCGGTGCCGCGCAATTTTCCACCGGATTAAAATAAAATCCGCGTGTTGATAAAATTGCATAAACAGCCCTGGAGTGTGGCCTGATCCCGGTGACCATAACCGGTGACGCACTTCCTCACCAGAGCAGGATTGGCCACCCTGGTGCAGTACTTGGCCACAACCTCCTATATGAACACAACAATCAAACCCCGGCCCTCAGTCACCAGCAGCTGCGAAGCAACTGACCACGGCGGCGGTCAGACCTGCGACTCAGCAGAGGGTGCTAAGAATCCCTGGCTCCGGACAGGCCGCCATTGGAATATGAACCTGGCAATGTTTAACGCTAGAACGTTATCCAGTGAGGCGAGCCTAGCAGTGCTATTGGAGGAATTAGAGGGCAGTAAATGGGATATAATAGGGCTCAGTGAAGTTAGGAGGATGAAAGAAACATATAGAGTGCTGAAAGACAGGCACGTCCTGTGCTACTGAGGCTTATCGGAGAGACGAGAACTAGGAGTCGGATTCCTGATTAATAAGCATACAGCTGGTAACATACAGGAATTCTATAGCGTTAACGAGAGGGTGGCAGGTCTTGTTGTGAAACTTAATAAGAGGTACAAATTGAAGGTCGTACAGGTCTACAGGCCCCTACATCCAGTCATGATGACCAGGAAGTCGAAAGCTTCTATGAAGACGTGGAATCGGCGATGGGTAAAGTCAAAACAAAATACACTATACTGATCGGCGACTTCAATGCCAAGGCAGGCAAGAAGCAGGCTGGAGACAAGGCAGTGGGAGAATATGGCATATGCACTAGGAATAGCAGGGGAGAGTTATTAGTAGAGTTTGCGGAACAGAATAATATGCGGATAATGAATACCTTCTTCCGCAAGCGGGATAACCGAAAGTGGACGTGGAGGAGCCCGAACGACGAGACTAGAAATGAAATAGACTTCATACTCTGCGCTAACCCTGGCATCATGCAAGATGTGGACGTGCTCAGCAAGGTGCGCTGCAGTGACCATAGGATGGTACGAACTCGAATTAGCATAGACCTGAGGAGGGAACGGAAGAAACTGGTACATAAGAAGTCGATCAATGAGTTAGCGGTAAGAGGGAAAATAGAGGAATTCCAGATCAAGCTACAGAACAGGTATTCGGCTTTAACTCAGGAACAGGACCTTAGTGTTGAAGCAATGAACGACAATCTTGTGGGCATCATTAAGGAGTGTGCAATAGAAGTCGGTGGTAACTCCATTAGACAGGATACCAGTAAGCTATCACAGGAGACGAAAGATCTCATCAAGAAACGACAATGTATGACTATGCTGACCATGGCCGGCTTAATCGATTCTTCCATATGGTTCATGCACTTTTCTATCATTTTGTCAAGTCTGGGTTCGAATTCTTCTAGACGTTCGTTTCTTGTGCTAGCAGTTGGTTTTCTTCGGTTTCTTCCCTTTGTCCTCAATAATCTCTACGGTCTTGCGTTTAAGCTGAGGAGTGCCGTTGTTTTATTCCGCGTTTATATTCTCGCTCCCCATTGTGTTTGTTGTATCTCCGCTCTGTTTTCGTTTTTCAGCGTGGTGTTTGTGAACTTCTTCCTTTAATCTCTTAGTCTCCTCACTCGATACTACCATTTGTTGTTTCATTGCTGCAACTACTTGTTTTATCTGTGCCAGCTCTTGCTCTAATTTGTGATTAGCTACAGCCTTCCCCTCCGCGCGCTTTCCCATGACAGCGCTTGCCCAGCTCACCGTTGGTGTTGTTGTGGTGCCTCCAGAATTCCGGGGTTCCTTGACCTTGGACCTGGCTTTGCTCCTGGACCTGGATCTGCTAGACCTGGCTCTGTAGCTCGACCTGGCTCTGCTCCTGGACGTGGATCTGCTACCATCTTCTTTCAAAGGTTTCGAAGAGGGCTCCGGCCGATTCTTCAAGATGCTGAGGCCCTGTGGCTCATCTTGCGTCGTGCAGTTTTCTTCGTTGTCTCTTTCTTGTTTAATTCTTTCCCAGCGACGTTTCTTCACCAGGAAGAGGATCTTGTATCTTGCCTTGCATTCTCGATCTGCTGTAGGGTAATTCATGTAGCATAGCTTGTACTTAGCATTGCATTAATGGTTTTCGGGAGGGTCCGCCAATCCGCATCTTCCGCAAATCTTGTCATCAGGATTAGGACACACGTCCGCTCTGTGTCCTAATCGTCCACATTGGCAGCACATGTCCAGTTGTTTCTTGTATAGCGGACACCGCAACAAAGAGCCCCGTATCTCATGTAGCTTGGGACCTTGTATCTGTCGAACAGTACAATCACGTTTGTTGTGTTGCCCATTCGCTTGAAGGCGATCGCTGCAGGATTTCTTGGAGTTATTACTTTTCTCACAATGTCTTGTGCGCTGTCTTCAAGTCCTATTCCGCGGATCACTCCTTCGGATGTATTGTCCGGGGCCGCTTCGTATTCCTGTGTATTCGTCCTGATGCAGAAAATCTTCTTGTACTTGTCGGCGTACTTGTACTTGTACTGTGGGAGTACTGATCACTGTTATGTTCTGTTGACAGTTGATACATATCGTGTCTTGCTCTTGTGCCTCTTCGGGTAGGCTGGCCGCTTTCAAGCTGCTTTGGACAATGTGGGTGCTCGTGTAGTCTGAGACTCGAAAACCCCCTCTTGGTCTTACTATAAGATATATTCCTCCTCAAGTAGATACTACATTCTGCTCCCCTTGGTGATCTGTCGTATACGCCGCTCCATCTGTTTCTTGCCTTCTCCCGTCGACTGGGGTAGCACATGTTGTCGCTCTGGCTTGGCTCTGATTACCGCTCTGATTTCTTGGCTTTACGGCGCACAACAGGTCGCCAGCCCGTGATATCCTCGTAGCCTTCCTGTGTGACGTCTCCTCCCTCCACTGATACTCCCATCTTGCTAAAATTCCTGCGCGCTAAGCGCGCGGGAAGCCACGTCGCCGCAGGTTTGACGAAGCCGCCGACGGGTGCCGTGCAGGCGTAATGTGGTCAAAAATTGGGCCATCCCACCTGAATTTGATGTCAGGACGATCATGGTGACTTGCTGCGGCTATCCGTGGTTGTTTTATTGACGAATTTGGGTGATTTTCCGCCAAAATCACTCCAGAAACACAGAGCCGGCATGGGGTGCGTCCGCTCACCATTTTATTCTACTTCCCCTCTGATCTAGCAGCCTTGTTTTGTTTTTTTGTTCTTTTTTTACGATGGGGAGCGTTGTTGATAGTAAAAATGACATAGCATCAAAGAGGTCGCAATTTCACGTAGTTTCAAAGTTCTTTTCAAACCTTCGGAGTTTCAGTATCTGAAATGTTTGTTTTATACGTCTCGAGACTTACAAGCTTGTTCAACACCTCACGTTGAATTTGGGGCCGCTTTTCAGTAATCTGCGAAAAGACGTTCCAACTTTAGTACCTGTATTATGCGGTGCTTCATGTGCAGCAACGGACGACCCGTACGATGAGATTTTTGTATAGTCTCCGGAGCCCGCTAGGACTTGAGAAATACGTCATTCTCTCGCAGTGCACGTGAACGCTCTGTACTTCTGCCTCTTCACCTTCTTTCTCTTTCTCAACCTCGCTTCAAGTGTAGGCTATAGTTAACTGAAGTCTGGCTTAAATAACTCGTCAGTCACACGCGCACTTTCAAAGATCGTCGAAACCAAAGGTTATACAGTGAAATCCGCGACCCCTATTGGCTTCGTTGCTCCAGCTCACGGACGGAAGCCAATAAGGGTTGCGGAATACGATGGTCTTTGTTCCAGCGGTCATGGAAAGTGCGCATGCGACCGAAGCATGAGGTTAAGTTAGGTTAGTCTAGGTTTCTTAGAAGCGCCGGCGTTTCGTGAATGGAACCAGCTCCCCAAAGAGCCAACACGCCCTTCAGCTACATTTACAAACGTGCAAAGATAAGCAGCGTAAGAAGGCTCGAAACCATTAGCTTCAGGCGAGGAGTGCAACGTGCCGCAAGACGCAGCGAGAATTTCGACATGCTTTCAGGAATATGCGGCGGTTTCAGTGCAGGGACGCGACACCGGTTCAGTTAGTCGCACGCTGTCGCCCGATCGCCTTCGCATATGTACTGCTCTCCTTCGGTCTTGTATTTGCCTGCTTCGTCCTTTCTCATAGTGTCCCTCCTCCTCCTCCTCCTCCTCCTCCTCCTCCTCCTCCTCTTCTTATACCAGGCAAGCATAAGGAAAGTAGACTCGATTCATTGCCAGAAGATAACGACGCATGGGCAACGACTCGTTGGCATAGGAGGAGAGCGAATGCATAGGTGAAACTTCCATAGCCTCGAACACTCGAGGTGACGCGGCTTTCCGAAGCGCACCAACGAACATCCAGAATGCCACAGGGGCCTTCTGCTGAGTCGTGTCTTCACCTTATCCCATTACTCGGTAACGTTCGTTTGCGTTGTGACACACTATTCGGTTTTGATTGTTAATTTATTTGATAAATATGTTTGTAACATTTACGTGTTACAAAGATGTTACGCAATGGTAAGTAACTCACATGTTGAAGTTGACGACGTCATAACTGTTAACGAGAGTGCAAACATTTGTTCAATCGTGGAAGAGAAAATGTGCGCGAATGTGAATTCTAATGGTCATTTATTCCAAACATAGGTCATGGTCTTGGCATGGCATCCTTTTCTTTTAGTTCCTGCTGCTCTTTCGTAGTTATTTCTTAAAAGAATAACTCGTCGAGTGTCATAACAGAGGTTCTGGCGGCGGCGATTGTGGCGCTTGCATTCCGCGAAGAAAGGCAGATAGCTTTGTGTCCGGTGAATACACAACCTGGTCGCTCATAGTATCTGCTCTCCCCGATTGTCTTTGTTCCTGCAGACGTAAGGACGGCAGATTGCTAGCATCCGCTGTACTTTAAACAACGGGACACTTTGCAGGAGGTGGTACACCGCTATATTTATTGGTGTTTTCGAGACAATTAATGGAACAAATGGGAACTCGTGCACCTGACATCGTAACACTTTCACGTCAGCCAACAAGACTACCTACTGAAGCCGGCGTTGTACGCAAGCAATGCGCTTTCAGAGGGCAGTGGCGCTGTTGGGCCCTGTTAATGAACTTCTGGCCTTACAGTTCATGTCCACTAATGCCTGTAAAATTTCTGCAATGAAACCACTTGGCAGTCAATGGACCAAATAGAAAGAAGGAAAGAGAATTCGTAACGACCTTTGTTACTATACAGTGCATGTATATATATATATATATATATATATATATATATATATATATATATATATATATATATATATATATATATATATATATGCTTTATACAGGCGGAAAGGCAAGTCTTAAGAAGGCAGAACGGTATACGAGAATTCTACAGATAATCAAAGAGCGTCCATATTCATTTTTGTTAGAGCTATATTTACGGCCTCGGCTGCTACGGCACATGATCGCCGTCGGGCGCGGCGGTGTGCTAGAACACAGACCACATAACCAGTCATCTGTAAATGAGACGCTGCTATTCTATAAGCCCGAAAGCAGCATTGCGATTCTCTTTTTAACTCAGTCGATGACTCTGCGTACGCTTCGCGGCGAGTCCTTAAAGATATAAAGAGAAAATTGCTTACCAGCGCTCAGCTTCGGCGATGTTTTGGGATTTACCTTTACTTATTTGCTTTGTGACCGAGAGAAGCCGGCTCCAACTGAAGGCGTCAACGTCTCTTTTACTTGGTCATAATTATCCTACATACGCCCAATACAGGACGAAAGTTTCTCCTAGTGATGTCCAACTCAACCCCAACTTTCCGACAAACGACCACACCCTATGGTCGCAGATTTCCCGAGCTCGTCACGTCGTGTCATCTTCTCTCAATCGCGGTTCCTTGCTCTTTACGTATACATACTTAGCTACTGTCTTTCTTTTCATAATGAAAGACAGACTTTCCTTACGGCTTTAACCAGTCTGGGCGTCAGAGAGTTCGTGGAAGAAAAAAAATACTGGGACCGTGGTCTCCACCGTCATAAGCGCGGAAGCCCGACAGAGCCCTGCTGCACTTTTTAACGATGACAGGGCTCAGCGACTGCCCTTGAATACGCTATAAGCGTGAACACATAATAGCGCGAACGCTATTATGAGTGCGCGCGCATCACTTATCACTTTCCTCTCTCCTTTTTCGTTTTCCTTCCCCCCTATCCCAGTGCAGAGTAGAAAACCGGATGCAACCTGGTTAATAAAAAAATAAAAAGAAACCGTCTGCCTCATTTTTTCTCTCTGTGTTGTGTCTCTCTCCACTCCTGTAAACATACACCAACTATCCGCTTCAAGCGTTACATAACCTTTCCATGCACACTTATTCATCCTGTTCTGAACTATAAAAATGTCTGCTCAACGTTTGTGCTCTCTAGTCCACACTGTATTTGCCGAACTCCGACTAGACGTTGGCGACCGGCCTAATCAACCGTCTGTGATATGACGCTCAGAATTTTCATGATACGTCGGCGATATCAACACTGCACATTCACTCTTTCTCCTAATATTGTTTACCTTTACCCTTCTCCCAAGTGCTGGATAGAAAACTGCGCTCAATCCTAGTTAACTTCCTAGCCTTTCATTCGTGTATCTCTATCGAGTCTACAACCTTGACGTGACTCCTACCGCTTTCCGTCACAAACATTTCTGTCAGTTTTAGAGCTGGTACATATTGCACATAACACCCATTACACACCAACTGGAACCTCACCAGACCCATCGTGATAACTCAGCGGGTATGACGTTGCGCTGCTGGGATCGAGGTTTCTAGTTCAATTCCGGCCGCGGAGGCCACATTCCATAGGAGGCTGAATGAAAAAAAAGAAATGAACATGCTCGTGTATCGTGCACTGTGTGCACGTTAAAGAACTCCCCCGCTACACCGTGTCTCATAATGAGGTCGCGGTATTGGCGCATAAAAGCCCGAGATGTAATTTAATTTAGTGAACCTCACCAACTAGCTCCATCGCAAGCATTGCTGAGAGTGCATTGCAAGGATTGAAATGAAACGAAACTATGGGCCTCATAGAAAAGACCCGATATAAGAAGGTTCCCTTCTTTCGATTTCTCGCAATCCAGTGCCCTTGATTCGCTTTCCCGCGCCGCCCTATAACGGCGAACAGAGCGGGTCCCCGGGGCTTAGGCAAAACGCGCGAGGGATTGGGCTCCGTGTCAACTTGGTTTCGATAACCTGTGATGCTGTTATCTGGTCTGCGAAGTGTTTCAGACCGTATCGCGTTCGATGTGAGGCGTCCGGGCGGAAGAGCGATTGTCGGCATGCGACACTCCTCCTCTGAAGCGAGCCGGTCGGCATTTCATTCATCTGTGGCTGACCGTACTTACACGCACCGTGTCCAAGTGCCCCGAAAACTCGCCCCCGAGACGTCTTGTCAGCGCTTACGCAATTCGAACAACGGTGCTCGCGTTCTCCGGCCGTCCGCGTCTGGGAGCGTGCCAAGAAGCGCACTGCGAGCGTCGAACGAGGAGGAACAAACGCCGTTGGAAACTCGCTATTTTCCTCCTCTTTGTTTATCTATTATTTTCCTCTCTTCTTTTTTTTTTTCTTTTGTAGAAAGGCCCGTGGAATCTCACATTAATGGAATTCAACTCAAACGTGCTCCACGCAGCTTCGTCGGTGCTACGGCGCATAACCGGTTGTCTCGCTAACCCATCAGGCGAGTGGATATCGTCAGGAATTCCGGGCACCCTGTGGGACTTTCTCTCTTTCCTTTTATTCTCATTTTTTCTTGCCTATTTCTTCTTCTTATTTTTTGCTCTTCCCATTAGTAAGGACGTTAGCGTCCTCTAGAGCTCGTAAAAACGATTTATAGCAGGCATTACAGCTGTAACGAGCAATCTTTGTTAGTTTTCCGTGTTTTAGTAGTAAGCAGAACTTTAAGATATCGCCTGTGGCAGATAGCGGGATTGCAATCCTTGAGCCAAGTTAATTATTCGAACGGACAAGCGTTACTTACCCCAAGAAATCATATAGACGCAATGGACTAATGGACATTATTTTAATAATTAGCAATTAAAATGTTAGCCAATTACTTAAAGTGCTTGCAACAGTTTAGAGGTAAGCGATGCCAAATTTGCGGTAAAATGCACTTTTGTTACATTTAGTTTCCTTTTTTTAACGATACACCTGCTAATGCATTGCGGGAGAAAAGTATAATTAGGACACCGATAGAATTCGCTCGCACAATTTAGGGACGCATACCCTGTGTGTTTCCGAGCGTAGACGAAGCCCGCAAATGCACGCAACATTGCCGCGCGACTGGCCGCTCGAGGCACCTTGCGCGTATTCGCAGGCTTCTTTCACGCTCGGAAAAACTTTTATGTAGCACGAATGTAGGAGCAGAAAGCTGCATCGGGAATTTTTTCATGTCGTTCTACAATTTTCTCATTGACACTTCGAATCTGAGTATAATGTTTGAGGAGTTGATTGATGATCAATTAAGGCTAATGATCTAATGAGGCTAAATAAAATAAATAGTTGGAGTATCTCCAAGCGACGGCAAACATTACCTTTGTTGTGTCCAGCTGCGTGACATTTGCATATCTTTTTTTTAAACTCTGGCTAAAATTAGCTGGGACAACCTGTATACTGGGGCCGCGGCGAGGAAACGGAAATCTGAAGGGATCGTAAGGTGCGGAACCCTTACGGCCCAGGTTGCGTGCGGGACTTAACTTAGGTACACGTTCTATTTGAAGTGAGTGCCCCCGGAAATAAATACAGCGAATACATAAAACGGGGGCACATTGGCCCCCGTTTCATGTATTATTGGGCTAATGCATGAGCTTATCATGCCACATTTTTCTCAACATTTGTGAATTGCATACTTCTCGTTATTTCTAATCAATACTAAGTATTTTTGTCATTGTAACGTACCACAGAGTGTCGTTCCCTGACAACAAAGGTAATAAGAGCAGATCGTCGGGACTCGGACTCTAGCATCTTCTTCATAAGACGCGTTAAGAGTAATAACAAAAGCGGACGGAAAAACACGACTTTAGAATTTCGTGGGTGATAGACAGCCAGGAGAACTAACGCCTTAAATGTTGCACTAGCGCTTAATTTTTTTTACGTTGTTTAGTTTATTACCTCATCGCCCTGGCTCGAGCAAGTGAGATGCAGGTGAGGAGTGAAAAAAGAATTTCTCTTACGTGCAGCCTCAACAGCATCTAACCGCTCGCGCGTGCCTTCTAAGCACGTTATTTTTTACCTCTACGCGAAGCTGTTTTTCTCGCGTATTTCGTTTCTTCGGTAAGCGACTAGTCCCGTCTTCGCATTTTCTTTCTTTAACATTGCTTATTCGATTATTGCTTTTATTTTTGGATACTCTCACTTGCTTTTTTTTTAAATCATTTATCAGCCATCACGGACACTTCGAACGCTGTGCATCGGCGTAATGCGATCGGGACTCGAACATTCCACAGTGTGATGCAGCGAAGAGATTTCTCTCCCCGTGTCTTTCTCGAGTTAAATGGAAGGTGCAGAAAAATTCTTGATGTTTGCTTTGAAGAGAGCAATTGCGCGGCACTGCGTTAAAGATAAAAACACGCGAAACGAGTCAGTCTTGTCGAGCGTGAAGCAGGAATGCAAATTCTCAGTTCACCTTATCGTACTTGAACTTTTTTTTTTTTGCTTGCACAAGGCAGTACTGTGTCTTAGACAACCGAGTTTCAGCAGCCATAACATCAAGCGTAGTGCGCACCTTAAATCGCTCTCGCGGGGAAGCTAAAAAAGATACAGAGGTATAATTTAATACGGACACAATTGACAAGCCGAAGACGTACTTTGCTTAATTTCAAGGTCGTGATAGAATTGGCACAGTCATAGTCGATCGCTATAGAAGACACAGCTTGAAGACACAAAGAATGAAGACTTTCAGAGAAGTCGTCATTCTTAGCTTTCTTCTCACAAAGCCGCCTAACCGCTGTGATGCAAGTGAAACAGGACATAGTTTGTTTACATGCATATTTACAAATAGCGACTGTCTTCAGGTAGCGCTAAAGTGCTGTTTGTGCCCAAAGCTGGCGTGTGCGGATCGGCATGCTTCCAATGTTGCCCTTGAAGGGGTTTAGAGTCGTCGTGCGCGCTGCCATGCATTTCTTGACCAAGATTTCTTAGTCATTCATTGAGACATTCAATCTTGTATACCAGCACAAGGAAAAATGTGAAGCTAAGATCTATGCGGGTTCAGAAGTAGTCACATGAAGCTTGTGCTGCTGTGCACGAGGTTGCGAGTTCGAATCCCGGGGCCGCGGCGGCCACGTTCTGATAGGGACGGAATGTCGAAAACGCTCGCGCACTTATATGTAGGTGCACTAAAGAATTCTAGGTTAACGAAATTAATCGGTATGTTGCCAACTATGGGTGTCTGTTTGAATTGCTCGGGAATCGCTTTGGGACGTTAAATGAATTAGTTTGGTTTGATTTGTAAATTGTTCAAGAAGCACCACGTTTATTTCTCCGGACGCCGTTAATATTGCTTCGAGGTACAGAAAAACGAGTCCCTTATGTAAAGTCGAGTGCCATTTAGGAAGAGTGGTTGTGCTCACGAGAGACGTAAGCTTATAACATTTTCTCGTCGTGCCTGAAAACTAAATGCTCTCCAAGACGAGTCAAACGTCAGGCGAATTCACTTGCCAGTGCTGCTGTTGCCCTTTAGCCTCGGACGTATTACGACATCAACTAGATCGCCTGCCTGTGCTTTTTCATTGACCTGATTCAGTTTTTACTGTAATTGGTTCGCGTTACTTAGCACCATACTATCTCTCTGCCCCCCAAAAAATTTCCTCTCCTGGAAAGGGAGAGAAGAAGAAGAAGCCGCGGAGTGCGAATGCACATCGCGTCAGCTCCCATTTTCTTATGATTCTCGGCGGAAAATCGCATTTTGTGGAGAAATTCATTGATCTTCAAAAGAACAGGTGCCAAGGAGTCCAAGGACACCATTCTCTACCAGGTGGGCCCGTTTTTCGGCCGTCAATCGTTCCTTCCTCTCGCTACGCGTGGCTGGAGATCTACACCTAACTAGAACGCCTCGACACCTCTAACGGCTCCGCCGCAGCGGTGGCTGAGAGAGCTCGGCCTACCGACGGGGATACCCAGGCCCTGCTCCATAATGGAAGTCGTGAGCGTGGAAGGCGAAGAAATGCAACCGGAGGAGTTCGGGAAAGAATCAGGTTGGTGCGAAGTTAGAAGAGGCACAAAGAAGCGATGCAGTGGTGTGGCCGGATTGGCGGGACACGAGCAGCAGGGAAGAACCTTCGTCGGGGAAGCAAAAAATAGAAACAAATGGAAGAATGAACGCAAGGTGCGACAAATCATCAAAGCAAGTAGGCTGCCTAACCTACCAAAAGAAGACTACAGGGTTATCGTGCGTCCACGTGGCGGACTTAAGGTATCAGACTACAAGCTGGATCGCATTTACTACTGTCTGCGCAACGCTGCCGGGGTCGGCCGAGAGACAGCGGAGGAAGACAGCATATGCGTAAACAGCAAACAAAATATAGTGGTGCTCAGCACGCCTTCCGAGGACCGGACCAGAAAATATGGGACTATCAATAAGCTACGCCTTGGAGAACAAGAATTTGAAGCAAGTGCTTACAGAGCAGCTCCTGATAATACATCCAAGGATCTCATCAGGGGAATATCCCAGGAGGAGAGTCCGCAAGACATAGTGACCAGTCTGGTCACGCCACGCAATCCTGGAGTCTTGCACGCCAAGAGAATGGGTAACACAGACAACGTGATGATTTTATTTGAAGGTTTTCACGTCCCAAGATATGTGAGGTATGGAGCGATGCTTATCCAGTGCTCCTTGTATAAGAAACACAACGACATATGCTATGGATGCGGAAGAACAGGACACAGGGCTGACGTGTGCCCCAACCCTGAAGACAAGATTTGCCGGGGGTGTGGGTGCAAGAATCCTCAGCAGGATCACAACTGCGACGCGGAGTGCCAACTGTGCGGCAAAGACCACCTCACGGGAGACAAGAAGTGCCAAGCAAGATACAAGATACCGTACCTGGTCAGGAGACGCCGCTGGGAGCAACGGAGGAGGGAAGAAGAAGAGGCCGAAGAGGAAGAGTACTACTACCGAAACTACAAAGAAAACAGAGAGAGCAACAGCAATAATCACAAGACTGTAGCGAGCAAGCAGCCCTCAACCGACAGAGAAGAAACAAGCAGGAAAAACTACGGAAGACACCGTTCCGGTTCCTTCCCGAGACTGCCAGGGGAAGCCGGTCGCGAACGCTCCAGGTCCAGGTCCAGGACCAGATCGTGGACGAGATCAAGGTCGAGGTCCGGTTCGAGAACTAATCGAGGGGGAGACGGTAGCAAAGCACAGGTGAGCTGGGCAAGCGCGGTCTCCGGCACTGCTACTCAATCGCCTAAAGTTAAAGGGTCCGCCCTAGAACAGGAAATGACTCAGATTAGAAACATGTTAGAACAGATTACCCGAGAGAATGCAACGCTTAAAGATGAGATCAAGCAGCTTAGGGCAGAAAACGCGAAGCTTCAGCAACAAAAGAATGGCAACGCACCCTCCGCCAGTGCGACGTCGACGCGTAGTCGGGCTCCAACGCCCGTTCCCACGCAAGCGAACGGAGAAGCACCACCACACAAAAGGAAGGCGCAAGAAACGGCTGAAGAAAAGAGTGTCTTTGCAATCAGCGAGGCTATGGGAACGTTTAAAGGAATGTTCGATGGGTTACAGCAATAAATCACAAACATGTATGTAGAGATTAAACAACGATTCGATGGATTAGAGAATAGAGTAGCGGCACTAGAAAGCACACCAAAGGATATTAGGCCAGCAGGCGCAGGACCGGTTAAAAGCAAACCGTATAGCAGGCCGAATGCGGTAGAAAATAGCAAGGCCACCGGGGAAGAACAGATAAATCAACAAGGCACCGCGTAACCAATACGCGATTTGGCAATGGAACTGCCGCGGGTATCGTCGCAAGCGAGGAAACCTGCAGCAGTTCGTAACAAGTAAGGAGGCGCCAGATGTCATCGCCCTGCAGGAAACCGGGGGGATCGCAAAATTATCGGGGTATAAATCGTACAATGCTTCCGGCGAGAAGGCAACCGTCACGACGCTGATACACAGAAACCTCTCGGCTGTCGAGCACGATACCGGTGTGCGCGGCATAGACCACGTCCTGATTGAAATAATCCCCTCCCGTAAAGAAGAGGGAAGTCTATTTATTCTGAACATATATAGTCCACCCGGCACAAGCCCAAATTCGGCCCACTGTTCAGCAAAGTGTTGAGCGTAGTGCACAAGCAGGCACTAGTCGTGGTCGGCAATTTTAACGCGCCACACGCGGCTTGGGGATACAGCATAGAGAACATTAAGGGCCGAAGCCTATGGGCAGACGCTCAGCACGAAGGACTAACGCTCATAACTGACCCTTAGGAACAGGAAACAGCGTAACCAACGACACGACACCAGATCTCACATTTACGAAGAATGTAGCAGTTTCTCAATGGACAAACATGCAGGAAAGCTTAGGTAGTGACCACTACATCGTCGTCACAACGGTACAAGCAGGCCCAAGGAAAAAGAGGGGGAGAGAACTGAAGCTAGTAGAATGGGACTCTTTTCGCAAAATCCGACAGGATGATGCGGAAGACACTATAACGGACATTAAGAAATGGGCAGAGAAACTGCAAGAAAACATTAAACGAGCTACCAAATCTGTTCCAGAGGAGGCAGGTATAAAGGAGATGGATAGCAGATTATTGCACATGTGGGAAGCGAAAGGTAGCATGCTGAAAAGATGGAAAAAGCAAAAACATAATCGGAATTTAAGGAAGAGAATTGTGGAATTAAACAAGGAAATCGAGATATATGCAAATAGGTTAACCCAACAGAAGTGGGAAGCTACGTGCGACTTGATGGAAAGGCAGATAGGAATGTCCAAGACCTGGAACATTCTCCGATGCCTCTTGGAACCCGGAAGTACAAAAACCATACAAAGACACAATCTACAGAAGGTTATACACAGCTACAACGGTACAGAAGAAGAGCTCTTTCGAGAGCTCCAAAAGATGTACGTTGGAGATGCGGATAGAGAACTACTTCCGGATTACCTAGGTAACGAGAATCCTGATCTTGATACCCCTATTACGGAGGCAGAAGTCAGATATGAACTTACCAGGCTCAACTCGAAATCTGCACCAGGACCTGATGGGATAAGCAACAAAACACTCAGGAACCTCGACGATGTATCCATCCGAGCTCTCACGGCCTACATGAATAACTGCTGGGAGCAAGGCAGCATTCCAAGTCAATGGAAATCAGCCCAAATCATTTTTATACCAAAGCCTGGAAAGAAACCACAACTGACGAACTTAAGGCCCATATCACTGACATCCTGCGTCGGTAAACTCATGGAACATGTGGTTCTCGCACGTCTCACGAGATACATGGATGATGGAGGACTTTACCCACATACCATGGTTGGATTTCGACCAAACTTATCGACGCAGGATATTATGCTCAAACTAAAACATCAGATCATAGATGCGAGTGAGAAAAGTCTAGACACTAAGGCAATACTAGGTCTCGATCTAACTAAGGCCTTTGACACCGTCACGCACAAGGCCATACTACAAAATCTCCAAAAGCTGGATGTAGGACGTAAAACATACGCGTACATCAAAGACTTCTTGGCAGATCGTACCGCAAAGATTTCAATTGGAGAATCCAAATAGGACGCGCTCAAGCTAGGTAATAGGGGTACCCCGCAGGGTTCAGTCCTATCTCCCTTTCTATTCAACGTGGCAATGATCGGCCTTCCTGCGAGACTCGAAAAGATAGAAGGACTCGGACACAGCCTCTACGCGGACGACATCACCCTTTGGGTGGCGGGTGGAAGCGATGGGCATGTGGAAGAGATCCTTCAAACAGCAGTAAACACGGTGGAAGACTACATCAAAGACAAGAGACTGAGATGCTCCTTGCAAAAATCAGAACTTCTGCTCTATAGGCCCACATGCCGGGGTCGAAAAAGCATTAGGGAAAGGCCGGGCATTGTGGTCACAGTAGAAGGCACCACGATACCGATAGTGGAAAGCCTGAGGATACTGGGACTCCGCATATCCGAAAACAGCCATAACAGAGAAACCATTCGACTACTTGACAATAGTGTTCAACAAACAATCAGACTAATAAAGCGGATATCCAACAGGCACTATGGCATGAAAGAGCACAATCTCATCCGATTAATAGAAACATTCGTAATCAGTCGTATTGTATATGTGGTTCCTTACCTCAAGCTCTATGCTGCGGAGAAAGCCAAGATAGACTGCATTATTAGAAGGGCGTATAAGCAAGCCTTGGGACTTCCGGCAAATACGTCAAACGAGAAATCCTTGGCGCTCGGCGTGCACAACACATTAGACGAACTTATTGAGGCCCAGAGAGTAGCGCAGTATGAAAGGCTTACACAGAGTTTGGCGGGGAGACACATCTTAGATGACATCGGAATAACCTACGAAGCACAGCACGGAGTGCGGAGAGACATCCCAAGGAAAATAAGGGAACATCTATCAATACCCCCAATCCCCAGAAACATGCACCCGGAGTTTCACCAAGATCGAAGAAACGCACGAGCGAGAGCTCTCCACAAAAGATTCCGTAGTGCCAGGGACGTGGTCTATGTGGACGCGGCGGAGTACGCAAATGGACAGAGTATGTCGATAGTTGCTACGAGTCTAGAGGGTGACTGCAGAGTTAGTGGGACGGTAAAAACATGGAAGGCAGAGGAAGCTGCCTTAGCACTGGCAATAGCCTCCACGGAAGCTAACATCGTAGTAAGCGACTGCAAGACAGCCGTCGAGAACTATGCAAAAGGAAGAATCTCGCCGGAAGCCCTGATAATTTTAAACAACTTTCGTGAAGATCGCGACATTCACATTATATGGCCACCCGCACACTCCTCCCTTCCCGGGAACGAAATAGCGCACAACCTGGCTCGAGAACTGACAGGCCGAGCAGGTGACACGCAACAAATACTGGGAACGGAGAGAGACCGGATGACCAGCTCTAACGAGATCACCAAACAATATAAATTGGGAAGGGCCCATTTCCCCCCGGCACACTCCTCGTTAAATAGACGGCAAGCGACGGCATGGCGCCTCTTACAAACAGATACATATCCGAATCCGGTGGCCTACCACCGCTACTACCCGGACCTTTACACGGATAGATGTAGATTCTGTGAAGAAAGGGCGGACCTACAACATATGGTTTGGGCTTGTCCTCGTACACTCATACAGAATAAAATAATTAAGACCAGAGAGCAGTGGGAGACCGCGTTGCTCAGCTGTGCACCGGAAGACCAACTCAAGGCAATCCAGCATGCCGAAGATGCCGCCAGGGCCCAAGGGCTCGAGGCCGTCATTTAGGTAGAGGCCTAGGTCTCAAATCTGCTGTGCACAAATAAAGTTTATTCCTCCTCCTCCTCTCCTGGAAAGTGCTATGTGCACGAAACAAGCGATGCTGTTGTTTTCTTATCGTCAGGGCCTTGAAATATGTTGCGTCTGGTGAACGTCCTACATCCGCTCGAAGGTCTGTGTCCGGAACCACCCAGCAACAGGTTCAGATTGTCAATATTTGGCTGATGCCAACGTGTTCCCACCGCACACTTATGCATCTACCAGGATGTTACGCGGAGCCAACGAGATCGTAAACAACAGCGCTTTTGATTGCTTCATTCAGTTTCCTCCGTAATTGGCTCGCATTGCGTGTCACCGTATTATCCCTCGGCAAAAAATTATTACCCTAGAAAGTGTTGTTGAAATGAAGCAGGTGATGATGTTATTTTCTGACATGACTGCTCTGAAATATTTCAATGTCGAGGGAACGTCCTGTTCCCGCATAACGGTCTGTGTCTGGAACGATCCAGTGACAGCTTGAGATTGTCGTTTCCAGGCCGGCGCGAATGTGCTCCCATCACAAATTGCATCTACCCGGACATCATCCACAACCAAGGAGACCGAAAAATTCCGCGCATTAAATTACGTCATTCATTTATCTTTTTAATTGGTTTACATTACTTGTCATTATTTCCGATATCGACCACAAAGCTTACTCGCCTGGGAAGTGCTGCGTTGACAAGTCCAGGGGTGTTTTCTGAATGTCATTACCTGACTGGCAAGAACCAATTTCGAGCATCATTTTTGTCCATCACCATTGATTTTTCTCCTTATTGTTTTTTAAATAGCGACGAGAGCCGGTTGGTAATGAGTTCACGACCTTCAGTGACTGCTTCTTCTTTTTATTGTTTGACGCAAAATCTTTTTTTAAGCGAAGGATGACTGCCCGGTCCGCAAATTTCATCTCTTCAACTCAGCACATTGCCCTCGCGCGCATCAAGGTCAGGGTTATATTACAATGTCATATACGTTCGTGCATTTTTCTTTGTCTTGTTGAAATTATCATCGTTTGTGTCATTTGCTAGATCGTCTTTAATGCCTATTCGCGCTTTTCTTTTCTTTACTAAGATGCAAGCATCAGTTTTTGTAATCTAGCTCCCATCTTGTATAATGGCTAGTATTAACCATCACAACTGCAAGTTGAATGATTACGCTTTCCAATGGGCGATATGAAGCACACAGAACTATTCAAGAAGCCATCTCGTTGGACTTCGCGTCGGTTAGTGCATTTCAATACAGGAAAGACATCGATGGAGGTATAAACTAACTAACTAACTAACTAACTAACTAACTAACTAACTAACTAACTAACTAACTAACTAACTAACTAACTAACTAACTAACTAACTAACTAACTAACTAACTAACTAAATAACTAAATAACTAACTAAATAACTAACTAACTAACTAACTAACTAACTAACTGATTAACTAACTAACTAAACAGCTCGACATTTTCATTTGCGTGCTAAGATCTCAATATTCCGGATCAGTTTTGATGTGTCCTTGTCCATACAGGACAAATAAAGAATGACCGGGGTTAGTTGAGGTGTTCAGGAGCCCATGACAATCCACAGTGCACTCCTTTCGTTTTTTTTCTTTACTATTTTTTATCCAGTACAGCAGTGTTAGAAGCAATGAAGTAGATTGAAGTAGACAGTTCCTTGTACGATAAGCCTTTCGGCTCGTAAACAAACAATTTCGTGCTCTTCACGTCAATCTTATGGCAAGGACCTCGATCGTCGCAACGGCATCGCGTTCTTCTAGAGCTCGCACCACCTTACACTGGGAACCGGAGCCGATCGTTCGAATAATATCCTCCACAGATAACGCTCTGTGCCATTGCTCTCGTTTCTGTGAACCTTTACTCCATGGTGACGATTGGCCGTAGCGGCGGCTTGTGTCAAGTGTGGCAGTGCCAGTGCTCTGCTATGTTGAGAGGCGTACGTCGCTCCCTTTGCGATGTGAAATGCCGAGATACTGACCACTTCGGGAGTAGTGGTCAGAAAAGGTGGCTACTCAATATCTGTTCGCTTTAGTGTGATCCTCATACGACGCGTGCCAGCATTTCTCTCAACAGTTCTCGCTCTGTTTGACGGCCAGTCAGCACGCGAGATGCATTCTTCTCTGCGAGTGAGCCCTCCCTTGCAACTGACTCAATTTTAATGTGTCAGATACTGATTCACGCATAACAGAATAATGATTACTTAAAAACGATGTCTGGGTGCCTTCTGATATTGTTCCCGACTGCACGTGTGATAACTGAAATTAGTTGACGTGTGCGTGTGCGTGATGGGGCTTGAATGCTGTCGAGTTGAGGTTTTACATCAGGTTGATTTAGGTTTATCCTTGTCATTATTTATTTATTTATTAGCAGCGTGATTGGTGTGCGGCGAGAATAACAGCAACAGCCCTCATTAAGCATGCAGCATATATCTTGTCGACTACAAATGGGTGCATTTGTGCGAAGCTTTGGCGCGGCGAGCCTGATCTGTCGGTCTGCTTTGACGTCCACGTTAAGGCTGAGAATGCCAGGGACGCGTTACACTTGCTGCGTCTCCTTGATTATCTCCAGATAACAATAAGCATCAACGCATACGAAATGGCATGGCAATACGCAGCTATCTTGCCATCAGATATCTTACGTGTCCGCTTTGAATTTTCAGTTTTTATTTTAGAACGAGAAAGAGACATGTCCACGACGCCCGAAAGTGGTGGACGAATCAAGAATAAAGTTTGTGCAAGCTCACAAGAAGCGTTGCCAACTGTCTTGCAAAAGCGTTGCTGATAGTGTAGCACGCTGGTAAAATGTGCAACTGCTGAGGAAGGTGCTTAAAATGGACAAAGCATAAGCATGTACTATTTCGAATATTTCCAGCCAGCTTCAAACTTTCGAAATTCTATGCACAGCTCAAGTCGACTTGAGCGCACTCCGTGCCCTTTCGCTTCTTTACCAGGTTCTCAGGATTGTAAAACGTGGAAAGAAAGACTATGCGCGCTCTTCAAGTAGACTTCCTGTCGAAATCCTCGAACACGCGCGGCATCACAAGTAAGCTCCGAGGGCAATGAGAGAAATTCGTTATGGGATGCCAACAACAATGAGAATAATAGACCGAGCGCTGGCATAAAACACAGTCTGAAAGTCAACTGACGGAATCGGTGAACAAGTGCGGTGGTTGCGAGCATTACGTTATCTTTCCTACGATAATTATTATTTCTGAAAACTGAAGTACTATTGCTACATATTTTTTTTATGTTTACGTGTAACAGAGCAATATATTCTTCGCTGACTTGGTAGCCTTATTTCATTTGCTTCCTCCATATCCGAGCTTCCCAACATTGGCCATCACGCGTGTGTGAAGAAACGGGGTGCTTATATTAGAGCAATTACGGTATGTGCCACTGAAAAGATAGCACGACAGAAACACATTGTCACAGTTGGCACTTGCAGCGAAGCGAGCAACGGTGTGTCAACTCCAGGGAATGAAGCCGAAAGACGGAAAAACCCGCCGCCTTGAATGCCAGTGTGTACGAGGCGGCGACCACCCTCGAGCGCACAATCTTCACCGGGCAGCATCGCGCGGTAGATCGCTCCTTGTCATCTGGCCGACTTCCAAGCGCCGATGGCCCCTGCACTCAACACCCTTCTCACAATCAACAAAGTTCTTTCAAGGTCAACCGGGACCTCCGCCTACAAAGGCAAAGCGAAGAGGAGCAGCCTGATGAAATTTGAGTACGTTGTGAAGTCATCCTGCTTCAATATTCAGTTCGCAAAATGGCGCGTCAGACGTGTGAGCTGCATTTGTAGCTTTCACGATGACAACCCATGTACGTAAGTGCCGGAGATTGTTGAATGTCGGTGTGTTATGCAATTTTTTTAACGAAAGAGAATGACAATCCAGCAGACATTCCTCGTAAAATGAACTCCACACTATATAGGGACAAATGTCTATGGTGCAATGAGAAACCCACATTATACCACATAGCCCGGGCATGTCAACGAATTGACGTAGTCCCATTCATGTCACATGCAAGTGCGCAGCAGTGGGAGGAAGTGCTGTCCAGCGACCGCTGCGAAGACCAGCAGAGGCCAGCGGAGCCCTGGACTGAGGGCAGCCGACCATTGCGATAGAGGACGGACGAAGCAGCGGGTGGAGACTTCCGGGGAAGACACAAGGAGGAAGACTTCCCTGAAGAATCCGCCCCAGCCGCAGAAAAACAATTGCTAGATCTCAATAAAGTTTTCACTCACTCACTCACTCACTCACTCACTCACTCACTCACTCACTCACTCACTCACTCACTCACTCACTCACTCACTCACTCGCTCACTCACTCACTCACTCACTCACTCACTCACTCACTCGGCGAACAAATGATGCCACGACCGCGTATGTGTGCGAATTGCATCGGCATGACAGCAAAATGCAGCCCTACGTCGACTGTTTCAGTGACGAGGGTGGATATAATGTCAACATTCCTATCGCTCGATTCCATTCATTGCTTATCTCTGCTCACGATCGAATAAAGAAGCTATAACGCCACTCATCACTGAGGAAGAACGAAAAGTTTAATAATTTTAAGATAATAGTCGCATTATACCGACGTAGGAGTCTTCTTGCAACGAAACAAGCAACGGTGTGTGTCAACTCCACACGATGGGTGTGATGGCAAATTTTCACGTAGAGTACTTCAAAAACCAATTTCTGCGCCATTTCGTCTTTCAGCTGTAACGAAGTTCGGTAGTCAGCCTTGAACAAACCGTGTGCATTATCCTACTCTGCTTACTTGGTCATATTATTTCGCATATTCGGATCTATCGGTTTCATTGCTTCCATGGTTATACCAAGAAATGTTCAGAAATCAGCCATCAGCGGACTTTGTCAAAGGAAGATAATGCTTTCTACTGTACGAGGCAGCCTGTACATAGCTCACCAGCCATCCTTCGGGGAACTTCAGAACAGATCAGCTAATAGCGGCTCTTTCACATAGCTCGTAAGGTGACGCAGCTTCTTCACCTCAACTGAAGAGAGGCTTCATATCTCTTCCGATATTCAACATTCTTTGCTACGAAAGTCTTCCGCTTTTCAATGTACTCCCTACTCTTCGTAAGACTGGGTTACTGTTACCCTAACGACTTCTCGTTTTCATCCGACCAGTCGTTCTCTCTTCGTATGTCCATAGTTTACTGTTCTCAATGGGCATACGTGATACGCAAACGTACGTTTCCTGGATATCTGCCATGAGCGTCATAACGGCTTTCTGACCTTCGCTTATCGCACGACACACTGCCCGAGCTTAAGCCGCTGGCTGGTCATTCTTTTCGGGCCAAGAGCACACCTTTCGGGATAACGCACTGCTACCGGTGGCCTCCAATTTCTCGTGCTTCCTCCTGTCTTCATTCCATCGAGATATGAAAGCGAGGTGATGCCCACGGAATGATTGGCGCCAAGGAACAGCGCAACGTGGCCGAGCGCGACTGTGTAGGAAATTTTCCGCGGCGAGATGAACGGGAGGCAGTGTGGAGACTCAAGATAAGATAGCGACGCGCGGGACGGGTGATGGAGCCTGATGGCTTTATTTATAGACGCGAAGAGGCGGGGGTGGGGGGGTGTCATGCGTAGGCGTGTGCGTCGCAGCCTTCTCACGTCACGCTTCCTTGAAAGTCGTGGGCTTGAAAAAAAAAAAAAGAAACATGCCAATTATACGCGTCCTCGCTGATGCGGTGGTACAGGCGGAGCTCTAAACTTTCTTCTCAGCGCACGTTTATATTCAGTTCCACCCCCACCTAACAGTTTCGCCTGAAGTCGTCTAAAACGTGACGCTATACGCTAAGTACAGTCTCACGGGCGACGAATACATGGGCACAGGCGCGAAGAATAAACAAAGTTGTACACATCGAATTTAGTTGTATAGCATTTAATTAAACGCTTCGCTAAAGCTTCTCTCCAATGACCCGCCGCGGTGGCGTAGTGGCTTTGGCGTTGCTCTGCTGAGCGTGAGGGCGCGGGATCGAATCCCAGCCGCGGCAATCGCATTTCGATCTGGGCGACATTAAAAAAAAACGCCCATGTACCCTGCATCGGGTGCACGTTGAAGAACCCCAGGTAGTTAAAATTAATCGGAAGCCCCTCACTACGGCTAGCCTCATAACCATGTCATGGTTCTGGCACGTAACACCCCAGAATTTGTTTTTGAAGCTTCCCGTCATATACATTCCAGCGTCTGCGTTGGATGTGAGCAATTCCTCTTTAATCTCTTGTAGTATGTGCGGTACTCCTGGTTTTTACTTTTAAGTAATATGAAGCGAAACATCTACAGCGGGGCGTCTGATCGGATAGTCATTGAAAATTTGTCTGTATACGGTTGCGTCGGGCTTCTTGGCAGTGTCAGCTCCCTCCGCGCAACTGCCATTTTAAGCAAGCGTTGTTCAGCAATCATGCGCAAATATTGCATCGTCCTGTACGTGGCTAAGTATAGGAGTAGGTGGCTAAGTATAGGAGTTTTATATTTGGCAGGCTGCACAGCTTCTTCCGGCGACACAACCGAATCATTTCTTTACAGCGTGGATTTGCTCTTCGTAATTTGATTGCGCAAACGAGGAAGAAAGTATGAAGAAATACCTTAATATTAAGTGGGATCGGTTCAGATGAAGCGTTGCCCGCAGGGACACCAGGCGTGGATTCGTTAATAAATGAGATACAATAAGCCAACCTGCTTATTTTGGCCTGGACTGAGTTTAGTGCGCTTCCTTATTGTGAAAGAAAAGAGATGAAAAAATAAAGCGAAGTAAGATACACTGGGGAGTTGCAAATGAAGCGGCCACGCTCTAAAAAAAAATTAACTTGACCATGTCCTTCGCGATGCAATTTGTAGTCTATGACGCAAGCAGGGCCTCGTCGCAATAGTTTTGCCTTTAACACTTGTACGCCTCTGGGAGAAGTGAGCGTGGAAAATTTTACCGCTAAGCTGAAAAGAGAGGCTTTGCTTCGTCTTTATTTTTAGGGGAGAGATGATTTGAAAACATCAACGTTCTCATTTACATTGCTTGTATGTAGCGACGCTGTTTTTCAGTTCGGGGTTCGCGTCGAGCCTCACTTTACTGTCAGAAGAGGCCACGCTACCGCTTGTCTCGAGAGTTTGTGTCAGCGCTGTATTCTAAAATAGCCGAGCAAGTGCGTAATAACAGCCTCAAGAGTGGAGCTCCTTGAGCTCGCTCAGTGAAATCCGACTCGCTTCTGGCGCAAAGGCTGCTTTAGTATCGCGCTGGAATCTTGCATGACGTAGCACAGAGTAACACTTCGACTGCACTACTCAGAGCGCAGCGTTGTAGCTGCTGGTGCATCGACACGTATGACCCCCATTGATAGATAGAGAGAGAGAGACGAAATAAAGGAGGGAGCTGGTGAAATCCACGAGTACAGAAAATGTATTTCTCTATCGAACACTGCGGGAGGAGGGAGCGGCGAACGAAGAAGAGAGACAAAACAGATAGAAACAGACAGCTATGCACGGAGGAGTGGACACAAGTCAGTGAACATCAGTGATGCTAATGGCGCCTACCTTCATCACCTCTGGTGTGGATAAGTTCGTCATTCCAGATTGGTCAGATCAGAGAGTGGTCGCTCACCAAGACGGGTCAGCGGCGGTGTGCGCGATGGCCTGCGCACGTTAATGAGGGCAGTCTCAAGGAATGGGGTCGTTTCGCGACCACAGCCGTTCCATGCTTTCTGGTCAGCCATGCAGATGCGGAAAGACAAAAAAATATAAAAAAAAGGTATTAAAAATTAGAGAGAGAGAAAGGAAAGAACTCCCTCGAAAGTTACATTCTCCCCGCAGAGGATTCCCGACTATACAGAAACAATATCTGCGATAAAACAGTCCCCTGGTATACGCAGTATACCTTTCTGGTTTGTCACGACGGCAGTTAAAGCAACACAAACGATGGGTGAGGAGGCGATGTGGTAGCGATAGTGCAGAGTGCAGAGTTCAAGCCGAGAAAGCGGTGCTCTCACAGGGTGAGAACAAATTTCTTGGGGGCACAGAGTATCGAGTGTGCCATGTATGCTGGGAGTAGAAACCTTCACATTTTGACCTCTGATAAGGAAGGTTTCTTTGTTGTAGTACCAGTGAGAACAAGTGTCGGGCTGCGTGTCTTTATATAAGTCTTCTGCGTACTCACTGCTCGTCTCTGCTGCACCGAAGGCTGCAGCAATCCCCACGTTTTGCATGCTGTTACTGAAGAAGATGGTAGATGCAAGTTTCCATAGCCAGAGCCCCGCAGAGTTTTAGTACGTACGTACGTACGGGACGGACGGACGGACGGACGGACGGACGGACGGACGGACGGACGGACGGACGGACAGACAGACAGACAGACAGACAGACAGACAGACAGACAGACAGACAGACAGACAGACAGACAGACAGACGGATGGACGGACGGACGGACGGACGGAAAGAAAGAAAGAAAGAAAGAAAGAAAGAAAGAAAGAAAGAAAGAAAGAAAGAAAGAAAGAAAGAAAGAAAGAATAGAGCTAACCAAGAAAAATTTTCGGTTGCTTGTTTGAGGGTACATTAATCCTCAGTCTCACCATCCACCTATTTGCAAGTTTGTAGCACTATGCCACAAATAGGTGAATGACGACTTTCTAATGAACAAATCTCCCTCCACATTGGGGGTTTCCACAAAACGGGTTTGCTTAATCGGTTCCGTCTGTTCGTGCGCAGATTACAATATTGACTCAGTTGGTTGACTGGTCCGCCAGTGGTGCATAGTTCAGTTACCGAACCAGCATGAATTTTCCTCAACTATGAAATTTCGATTAGCCTGTGCGGGTTTCCTTCGTAGCATTTTGCTACAGCAACGCGGATGACACAATTTAATACGATCCTCAGCCAGTTCGTTTGAATTTATTAAGACGGCCGGTTCGTCGCATTTCGCAACCCTTCCCAGTCTTCTGAGCTGCGGGCGCTGCCCCAATTTTCGGGCGCATCTCCATAAGCGTCGCGGGGGCTACGCTCTGGTTTCGATGCAGATACGGTCGTTGTCGCCCCACATTGCTGGGCGGGTCCAAAGTTCCACACGGCGGCGGCGGGCGCTGGGAAGTCGCGACGGGACTTTTCCAGTCTCAAACGACACGTGTCTGTGGTTACCAGAGACTCGCAAGCCAACGTCCGCAGGGTTGCTATATGCGGTGAAGAGTGGAACAGTAGAAGCGGCAAAATTTTGACACCACCCTTGCCACTACCCTTCGCGCGGTTCGGTGCAGTGACTGTACATTGCGTCTTAGCGATGCCGACAACTTATAAGCAAAAAGGCGAGCCGACGACAAAGCGAGGGTGGAGAGGATGTATTGCATGCAGAGAAGGGAGCTGGGGGCCGGTACTTTTCCGCGCCGGAGTCTTGTACGCCGCCCTGCAGTGTGGCCTGCAAAAGAGAAACGCGATACAGAGTAGCAGGACTGGCTCGCCTGCGGCTGAATGGGTCCGCGCTTCCGTCAGTCGAGCGCCGATTTCCTATCGCTGAGAAATGCGGCACTTCCCAGTTTCTTCGCCCTGAAATACGAAGAAAGGTGAAAAAAATGAAAGAAAGAAACAGTGGGGAATGGTGCTTCACATTCGCAGCGAGATCCTCTCTCTCTCACTTGTCCCATTAGCCGGCTTGATAACCCTATAAGTGGGAGAACGGTTATTGTCTTTACTAGTGGCTGTTCAACTTTGTCCGCAGTAGAGCTGTCGCCGAGCGTTGCCTGTTTGGTGAAGTGACATACACTTGGAAGAAAGAAAAGCGGCAGAAAAATGATTTTATATTTTTGCGAACAAAAACTATGTATGTATGTATGTATGTATGTATGTATGTATGTATGTATGTATGTATGTATGTATGTATGTATGTATGTATGTATGTATGTATGTATGTATGTATGTATGTATGTATCGTACCTGTTACTTCGCTCACTGGTACGCACTTAAAGATAAGAAAGCAACAGACATCCACGCGGAAGAAAAGGACACAGTACTGAGGACTATGGTTTTGGTAAAGTGGTAACTATGTACACGAAGTGATCATCGCAAGCCCTTAAACACGGCTATCCTTGTTTCAGTAATTTTTGTTTTGTGTGTGTGTGGAACAGGTCTAGCTTTCAGTGGATACACGTGGAAACTATGTAGGTCACGGTCACGAAGCAAGCGGGGGCTGCTGCAGCTTATTGCGCTGTTTGCTCATTCGGACTGAGTCTGCTAACTCATAATGAAAAGCTTACCGGATGAAAAGAATAAATCACGTCCTAGCGACCACGTAATGTAGTCGTC
The DNA here is from genome assembly GCF_050947875.1 of Dermacentor variabilis. Taxonomy (NCBI): domain Eukaryota; kingdom Metazoa; phylum Arthropoda; class Arachnida; order Ixodida; family Ixodidae; genus Dermacentor; species Dermacentor variabilis. The sequence continues at coordinate 162,023,581 of NC_134573.1, forward strand.
TTCTGTAAGCTATTTCCAGTTCACCCTACCAACTCCGCTTATGGGTTTATTTCCGTTGAAATCTTTTTTTTTTTTCAGTAGTCCCTTCGACCTCTTACATGCATAAGCATGTAAACTTGCGTAAATTAATAAAGGTACTTGAAATCATCCGAGAACAACATACAGAAGTCCAAATCATTGCAGGCGACGGGATGAAGCCAACCACACATACGTAACAAACCGCATAACTACTTAACAATATAAAGCAAGTTTAGACTTACATGGCATATCTATTATCTGTAGTTCTTTTCTTATTGGAGGACACTAAATCTAATATAAACCTAAGGCCCCTGCTTTCATTGTCTTCTTGACGACGTGTCTCTTCACGGGACGAAACCATTTCAATCTTCACTATGGAACCTTGGTTCCGAACATTGTCTTCAGGTAGACTTTACGCACTTAACAAAGGTAGCGTTAAATAACAGTACTTCTAATAGTAATAGTACTAGCCTAGGGAGTTGGTGAGCATTCACATTTTTAAAGCTTGGCGCATAAAGAGAGAGAGAGAAACAACCTTATTGATCCATAATGAAAAAAACGGAAGGAAGGAAGGAAGGAAAAAGTGGAGAAGGAAAGGCAGGGAGGTTAACCAGTTTAGCTCAACCGGTTTGCTCCCCTACACATGAGAGTGGTACGGGGGGGATGACAGATGGGGAGGAGAGAGAGAGAGCACATAGCACAGCACACACATTGTCAGTTACTCTTTGATGCTCTGCCTGCAGAACCCTGACAGGGCTAGCCTAGGTGTAGCGCTGCTCTCTTCAAGACTGACGGCCCTTCAGGACGCAGGATGCTCACTATCTCTGCATTGGCTACCGGCAAACGTGGGGATCCCGGGCAATGAAGAGGCGGACACTCTTGCAAAAAGTGCCCACCACTCAAGCGTGCCCCTCAGCCCTGCTGAAACGGCCGCAGACTTCTCGAGACACAGGCTGCACCGGCACATCATCACCTGCCACCCGGACAAATGGGTATCCCTGGGCCGACCTCCACGGCCTCTTCCACAGCACGGCCTCCTATGAAGGGATGTCTCGTTGCTGCTCCGACTGCTAGTTGGCTGATACTGGACGGCTGCCCGCCGGCACCGCCTTGGGAAAGGCACCTCGCCAGCCTGTGCCTCCTGTGGTGAACCAGAGACTCTGGAGCACCTCCTGCTGGCCTGCCCTGCTCACCTGCAGCACCGCGGCCGACTTCTGCAAGAGTTCCACCGCCTGGGGCTCCCATGTTCACGACAGGAAGATATCCCCTTATCCTGTCGTAATCAGCTACCAACCTCCCTAAGTGTCGTCGAGTACCTCGAATCGTCGGGGTTCTCGGCGAGGCTATAGAAAATTTCTACAAAGACGAATGGCCTAACGGCCATCCCACCACCTCGGGCTTCCTGATCCGCCACTACTTCGCTTCCATCTCTACGACCCTCTGCCTTTCTCCCTCCTTCCCTCTCTCTATTTTAATCTCATCTCATCCACCCTGCTGGCGCTGAGCCGTGCTCCCGCATGGATTGCAGAAAATAGTGCTAGCTTTTCCTCCTTCCCCAGAAAAACCACTTCTCTCTCTCTCTCTCAGTTACTCTTGCGTGGTGCTATAATGAAATGGAGCGCGTTAAGCGCCTGATGGGGTGACTTCCTCTTCACGGGTTCCATATGCTTCCAGGGCTGCCTGGCCCCTCTGGATCAGTCGGAGCTGGTCTTCCAGGGCGGGGCTGGATAGCAAGATCTACCATCGCTCGTAAAGGGTAGGGATAGTAGGGGGGTTAGTTATGGGCATAGGTGAGGACGTTTCTTGCGTCCATGTTTTTTACGCGTAACATCTAAATGATTGGAAGGGTTAATGTGAATATCTATACCCTTACTCGAAGCTAGCAAGAGAACATTTATACTAGAAGCAGGGTTTTCTGTAGATACGAAAGCCTACATGTTTGGTGTGCCGTCTTACACAGTCGCTGAACTGTAAGACCTGGCGTGATTTAATCGCAAAACTTTTCAAGAATTTGTCTCAGACTTCTGGTACTACCTGTAAAAGCTTCCCGAACATACAGCTAGACACATAACACGACCAATCACTAAAATTAATCCACCTACCACACGCAAAGAAACTTTTCGACAAGTTATAACGCAGAAAACGGGCATTAGATTGATCCTTGTACTACAGTACAGTTACCAATAAACGGCAAACAATGCTCTTGACGCGCCATTGTGTACGCCGTAGTGTGCACGAAAGATGCATAGACGGTGCGTAAAATGGAGGAACCTTATATTTGATATCCGCTTTTTTGCAGCAATTCACAAAACGCCAATTACATTTGGGGAATTACTGAAAAGTTTCAATGCTATTACACTATTGTCGAAGAGCGATAACATTGCCACGCTCAATATAACTAACGCATACAAAGATATATCACGGTGCATTACGACCACGATATGCTTTAAGTATGTGAATGCTTTAAAGAAACTGTAATCCAGATATGCCTCCACCTACACGGCTGATTCGCAACAGCTCTGTACTGACTGTGAAATGTGTAGTCAGAGAGATATAAAATTTTGGCAGCTGGTGGGTGAAAAGACGTTCTAACATATCCGTGTCACGATAGCTGTACCGCTAAAGCCTGTCTTCATTGTAATAACTACAGCCTTGAAATAGCGTCAAATTGCATCGCCAAATCTTTGTCAAGGTGAAAAAAAAAATAAGCAAGAAATCCAATGACCAAAGTAAACAACTGCGTTTATTCGGATGTGACAGCAGCGGATATGATATGACAGCATCTGAATGCGTTCGTGCCTAGAATTACGTCAACTGACATTTGCCAGAAATGCCGTTTTGTATCAATGAATATATATATATATATATATATATATATATATATATATATATATATATATATATATATATATATATATATATATATATATATTTGGCGTTCCGCAGCTGATCATGAGGCTGATGGTTCGGTTCGCGGCCCCATGGTTAGTCTCGGTCTTTAAGCCCCACGAATCAATCGACCTGATGCTGCAGCACATTTAGGAACTTGACCTTGCATGTGGTGCATCAGATTCTCTAGTCAATGGCCTTGACGTAAGGTAATATATATGCGTATAGACAAAGGTGCGAACATTGGGACCAGTCGGCCTGCAACAGCGGCAGTGCTTGAAATAATGCCGTCATTGATCAAACTGTTTTGCTGTCAAACGTTTCTGACGCGACTGTCGCGATGTCGCCTGTACCGTGGTCCCATAGGCCTTGGAGATCTTGTAACCATTAGTGGCGCTAGAAAAGATAGATAAAGTGGCTAGGCAGGCCTCATGCATCTTTTCTTTGTCTGCTTACAAGTCTATCTTCCGTGTTTTCTTCTAAATTCTTTTTAATGCGAAGCATTTCTTGGTGAACATTTGCCACTTTACAGTATCTATCTAGCCGCCTACGTTTTGGTGCTCTCACGGTCGCTTCGTTAACTTGGTAGGTACCAAAATTGGCATAGTATGACAAGAGCGTATGAAGAACATAAATGATAGGTTATGACGTGAATATCATGAAATGTGTGTCATGTAGGTCATGAAACAGCCGCCTACGTCTTGGTGCTCTAATGGTCGTTTCGTTAACTTCGGATGTACCACAATCGGCACAGTATGACAGGAGTGTATGACGAACATAAATGATCGTTCATGACATGAATACCATGACATGTGTGTCGTGTAAGTCATGAAACAGCCGCCTACGTATTGGTGCTCTCATGATCGTTTCGTTAACTTGGTATGTGCCAAAATTGGCATAGTGTGACAAGAGTGTATGACAAACATAAATGATAGGTCATGACATGCGTATCATGTAGGCCATGAAACAGCCGCCTACGTCTTGCTATGTGGCAAAATTGCATGGTATGACAAGACTGTATGGCGAACATAAATGACAGGTCATGACATGAACGTCATCACGTGCGTGTCATGTAGGTTATGAAACAGACGCCTACGTCTCATCGTCGTTTCGTTAGCTTGGTATGTACCAAAATTGGCATACTGTGACAAGAGTGTATGATGAGCATAAATGATAGGTCATGACATGAATGTCACGACATGAATGTCACGACATGCGTGTCATCTAGGTCATGAAACTGCCACCTATGTCTTGGTTTGTACCAAAATTGGCATAGTGTGACAAGGGTGTATGACAAGCATAAATCGTGACATGACATGAATGACATGAATGTCATGATATACGTGTCATGCAGGTCATGAAACAGCCGCCTACGTCTTGGTACGGGGCAAAATTGGCATAGTAAGACAAGAGTGTATGACGAACATAAATGGCAGGTCATGACATCCGTGTCATGTGGGTCATGAAACAGCCGCCTACGTCTTGATAGGCTTCCCGCGTACTGCTTCGCATAACGTCGATTTCCACAGGGCGTAGGATCTGCCGTTTTAGAGCGCAGCTCTTTGGCGTCCGTTCCTGGGTTTCGCGTCGTCGTCGGCGTTGTCGTCGGCCTCGTAACCAGCTCCGCCCCCCTTTCATCGCCCCAGCGCTAGCAGCGACCGACTGATACCGCTGGATGCCGCTGACGCCGCTAGAGAGTCAAGATAACGTGACTGCATAGAACACCGTCGCCGCCATGCAGAAAGAGGAGGAAAGGGTCCCCCCCCTGTTCTTGTGTGGCGGATAGGGTGCTCTTCAGTTGCTGACGCGCCGGTTATTTCACGTAGGCCCCGGCACGTCGACGAATACGTGACCACCTTCCCACGGCTAGACCTGGTTCTTAGCGCTGCGGAAGCGAGGGTATCATATTGTTTGTGTCGGCATCGGCGGCGTTGTCCCTGAAACCAACTCCGCAGCTGGGGTTGACTCACTATCGGCGTCAGCGGCATCAGTCAGTCGCTGCTATCTCTTCCCTCCTCCCTTTATCGTGTTGTCCGCTTGCTGCGCGCGCTTCTGCCCCCATCGTTTGCCGCTGGGTGTACACGCCGCCCCCCTCCCCCCTCTTCCTGCGAGTCTCCGGTTGTCAAAGCGCCGGCTCGAACTTAATTCCTTTCTTCGCTCCTCCTCCAATGCAACCCCAGTGCGGTGGCAATCAGAGAGCCAGATCGGTGGCGGCGGATCTGTATATGTGCACCGCCCGAGCCGAAATTGCCGCTGCCGTTCGCCCTGTGCGGTGGCAATCAGAGAGCCAGATCGGTGGCGGCGGATCTGTATATGTGCACCGCCCGAGCCGAAATTGCCGCTGCCGTTCGCCACTGCGAAATTATCTGCCAGTTCTTTCTGAGCCATGAGCGAGACGACCGATGGAAGTCCTCCGTCTGCTGCTGCTGCTGCTGCTGCTGCTGCTGCTGCTGCTGCTGCTAAACGAGCTGCCAGAGCAGAGGCCCAGCGCCGTCGTCGTCAGAATCCAGAGGTGCGTGCCGCCGAAGCAGAAGCTTACCTAGTGGAGTCTTTGTTAAAGGAATACGTGTGAAAAATAAAAAAAAATTCTGTGATAGCGCATACATGTGTTGCTCGATTTCTTTGCCTCAATCTATCGAAAAGGTGAAACAGCTTATTTGCTGCGCTCAAATTTCGCATTAGGAAGTAACGTAATCGTCGGTAATTTTTTCTTTTAATTTTGATTAATATGCATTCACATTCGGTCCAACCTTTGTTCAACCTGTTCACTCTATGCTGATTATGATATTTGAAATGGGGACGGTACGCTTCAGGAGGCACTAAAGGCTATGTCAGTTTAGACTTGCAAAACACTCTTTCAAAACTCTATCTTCGTCAATTTCGATCGCGCAACTTGCCACCGGTGGGATCCTAACCCACGACCACCACAAAGAGTTTTCTTTTGTTTTTTCCGCCCACCTTCATTCTTTCTTTGGTTCATGATTTTCTGCACTTCAAATAAAACTACAAATAATTCTCCCTGTGCTTTCCTTGGCTTCATTATCTATTGGCTTCATATGGTTGGGACTGACCAAAATCGGGATCTTCGGTTTCCCTTTCTTCTGGTTCATGTTTACGCGGCCCTACCCAAGTCATTTCGAAGCTGCATGCCCAACCTATAGTGTACTTGGCACAGCAACGTGCTTACGATGAACGTGATTGCACTATTTTTACTGCAGTGTAAACAAGGAAACAATTAGGCTGCACTCGCAACATGGCCACAGTCTTGGGCAAGCCAACGCATGGAACGAAAATCTGAAGGGAAGTTTAGTGTATATAAACGCACCACAACTGTACAAGCCGGTTACATATGGAGGTGACCAAGAGAAAGAAACGAAGACCGTGCTTTTTTTTAATTATGCGCTTATTTCCTTTCTTTATTTTTTTTGTTCAGTACGATTGCGGCCTTGCCAAGAGAATATCGTTGCGCGTAGAAAAGATCGCCGTTCTAGATTACCGTAGTAGCACGTATAAAGCGATGTTAACCTGTACAAACAAAAACGCGAATTAGAGGGCTGAATCGTAGGCTGAATCAATGCCAAGATGGGAGGCGCGGTGACCGTGAACGCGCTGCAACTGTTTCTTGAATTAAGAATAACAATAAAAAAGACAGAAAAATATCAGGGACGTCTTGGAGAGGAAAGGGAAAGAAAGAGAAATAGAAAGCGAAAAAAAAGAGAAACGGCACTAAAGACGGCGGGAAGAAAAGAGAAAAGAGATACGGATAAGAGAGACGTGAAAAATGATGGCGAAAGAAAACGAAAATAATCGTCCTGGCGTATATAAAAAAAGAAGAAGCGCCCAGAGAAGTCGCCTCCTGAGCGCGCTCCCCAAGTGGCCTCTGTTTCAGGCATTTAAGGCCACTTTACATTCCTCCACGCCCACGACGACTATACTCTTTTCATTTGCTACTAACGTTCAGTGTTGTGGAGGCTTTGAAGCATGCGTTAGCCAGCCGAGTGCCGAAACCACGAAGCTGTATAGGCACGCACGTAGACGATTAGTGTCTTGGCAGGGTGTTGGGCTGCTGTGACGTTGTAGTTAACGATCTTTATAAAATCTGTTTTGTAAAAGCTACAACAGGCATTTCCCAAAATCTTTGCAAACATCCATAGAGGACATCCTTGCGTTGTCGATATTATTTTGACTGTCTATTCAGGTCTTGATTCGACGCCGCCGATAGATTATAAGAAGTTCCCCATAAACCGCTTTCTCATATCTTTGTCCTAAAAAGTTTATTCCAGTGAGTGTTTTTTTGGAATTGCCTCTCTTCTATTGGCGACATTGATGTCTCAAACTTAGCGCAGTTAGTTTGAACTTAGTCGGCTTTTTGTGACGTAAGCCACCTTGCAAGCACTGCGTTTCAGTGTCTGACGAAAAAACGGTAATGAACGAATTAAGCTACAATCATGTCGTCTGAGTCTCTGTAACGCAGTGCGCTGTATCAGCCAATAGTATTTCTTTAACTGCGGTCGAACTATGAAAGTCACTTGAGGCAACGTTTCAACAAACGGACTTCTCTTCGTCATGGCCTTGTCGAAACAAGCGACGTTCTTTGTTCGATCACAGCCAATGAATTCAAGCCTACAGCTTTCTGCGAACTTGTGCATTGTCTTAATGCTATATCTTTTTGGTGTGTTAACAATGGTGTTTCGCAATCACGGTAGCCATGTAAAGCTATTTCATTTACTCTCTTTCACACCATTTCTACAACAGTTCCACCATATTTAAAATAATCATGACGCTTACGCGATAAAATATAGTGAAGTCAAATTCTAACACTTTATTCGAAGTTTTTTCTTTTTCCTGTTTTGTACTGCTGTACATGCATACCAGGTCGGTTTATTTGAAGTGAAGCGGCGCCAGAGTCTGCTCGATATGAAGTGCTATGAACGGGGCCGCTCCGTTGAAGCCCTGAAGTTGTCCTTTTTTACAGCGAAGCTGTATACCTCTACCGTCCAAGGAAATTTTCGTGTTGTAAGCAAAAAAAACTCCCCATACGTTGGCCGATCCCGGAGATAGTGCAATACCGGCCCGACCCGCGCCGGAGGTGAAGTAGGCGTTATGCACTACCCATACGTGGGCCGACCCCGAAGATAGTGCAATGCCGGGCTGACCCGCGGCGGAGATGAAGCAGGCGTTAAGCACTCCCGATACGTGGGCCGATTCCGAAGATTGTGCGATACCGCCCCGACCCGCGGCGGAGGTGAAGGAGGTGTCAAGCATACGTGGGCCTATCCCAAAGACAGTGCATGACGGGCGGACCAGCGGCTGAGGTGCAGTTCGCCATTAAGGGGCCAACATACACAGCTTCGCTGGTCATCCTTCTTCACAGAGTGGAAGACCACTGAGATTTTTTTGCTCTTGTCATACGCGTCTGGAGAGCCAAATAGCTTTGCGTTATTACCGTATCACGCGGTGATAACCGATAAACGAAGCAGCGGCTCACGGACGTCAGCAGAATTCCTCTTTTATCACTTACAATTGGCTACGTACAAGCATGCTGCACACTAAGATAAACCTGCGGCAGACACGAATGATGCCGCGAAGACGTGCTCCAGCATTGACTTGCTGCCTATGAGCTATACACCCTCGAGGTCATTCGTGGAGGGAACGCGTTGCCTCCGAAGATCACCAACGTCTTCGCACATGCCGGGTTCTGGCGCTTAAGCTTGATTAACACAGCTGGACGAATCGATAATTCAGTTCGCGGGCGAGCATGTGACCAGCCTCGAAAAGTGCCTCCGAATCACGCCGCACACAAGGACGGTACAGGCGACCTGCTGCGCGGCGCGATTAATCGCAGCTAAGCCACGTTGCGCTCATCTGCAGCTCGAACTATAGTAATCCGACCCATCGTGCGAGTCCAGTTTAGCGTGCCACAGATAAAGCAGATGAAACGTGCAGCTTTCGCAAACTGTACTATTGTGTACTCGAGGACGTTGTCGAAGACCCTCAGGACGTTTTCGGATCGTACGTGCTTGCCGATGCGGGTGACGCTATATATGTTTTACAACGAAGCTGTTAGCCTCTCGGCGGTCGGCATTTTTCGTGTCCATGCGTGAGCACAAATTATTATCATTAGCAATGGCTAATAGCCTCCTTCCCCCCCCCCCCCCCTTCTGCGCCCTGAGCAAGCAAAATGCAATGGCTCATCACCTACGTATTGCAGAACCTATATGGTGCATTATTATTATTATTATTATTATTATTATTATTATTATTATTATTATTATTATTATTATTATTATTATTATTTGTTTTGAACACATATACACATATATATAGTTAACAGGAAAGGGAAGGCGAGGAGCAGGCTGGCAACTGCCACCGGAAGGGGCACAACGCCTGCCTACTCTTCTGAAGGGAGGTGACAGCAACACAGAAATGGAAGATAGGAAGGAAGGGAGAAAAGAGGAAAGGAAGAGCAACAGGACAAATCTAAAGACTAAAGTAGAACACAGTACACTAGCACGTTGTTCCGCCGAGTTATATATATATGGTGCATACACTCATTGGAATCACGCATTCAATGTACATCTGCCACAGGCAATTTTTTCAAAATTTGTTGCAGCTAAAAAAAAAAGCACCCTGTATATCGGGTACTAGAACGATTACGGCATAGCCCATAACGCTCAACTGTATCTGTGCAGTGATTCTCCCATAACTCGAAGCTCATGCGCGTCGTATGCTTTCCCTGTACTTCTCCGCGGGGATCCGGAAGCGCCTCCAGCCAGCAACCGTCTAAACCTATTTTGATCAGGACCCAACCACACGCGCGACAAGTGTTGCCAACTCGCAGTCTCAATGGGGCTGACGCTGGATTTCTAGCTTGCGCTTCGCTGCACCGTTTTAAGTGGGGGCAGAATACGCGTGCGGCGAACAGCCGGCCTCGACCGCGAGCGCCGCCGCGCGCCCCCGCCGCGAGCGCAGCAGTGCATCAGCAGTGCGCGACGCGTCGCGTCGACGCCAGACGAGCCGAGGAGCAGACGGCGCGCTGCGCGAAGGCCCTCTGCCAAGTGCAAGGCGATGCGCTCCACGCAGCAAGCGGAGACCCGGGCGTGCGCCCAATGTCAACCACCGCGACGAAAACAACGCCTGCGCGCGGCCGCCAAGAGGATGCCGCGCCCGACGCGCTGCCCCACTTTTTCCCGCCGTGCGGTCGGGCGCCAGCGAGAAAGACGAAGCACTTCGAGAGCGCCCCTCGCAAGAGAGAAAAGGAAAACAAAAGAACGATAGATAGAAAATTGAACAACATAACCTGACGCCAGCGTGCTTAAATTTATTCCTCCTCCTCGTTGCGGCCTTCCTGATCTCTTCGCGAGTTCTTTCTCTCTCCCTCACTCTTTGTGTATTTGACTCGGGCACAGCGCGCTATTTTAAATGTCTCGACTATAGGAGGGGCCAATGCTACAGAGTCGCGAGCGGAGCCGATCTTTTGTCGTTCTTTTTATTTCTTTTGATGGTCGCTGTATATAAAGAAGTGTGCCTGCGAGCACAATGAGAACGACCGGGCGGGGAACGCGAATTAGTCCGATTGGTTTGCTTGTTGGCTTTCCTCAAGCGGCGGCGACGTCTAGTGACTGTCTCGGATTTGATTGCACGCCACCGTTGTTGTTTCACTGCGCCCGCGTTGTTCTGCCAAGTGCCAGAGCCGATCGAGATTTGTTGTCGCACGGGTGCGCTTTGTTTTTCTCGCGCCGTCATCGAGGTCCCGGCTCTCGTGCGTGGGAGACTGCGTCAGTCGGAGCGACGGAAAGAGCGAGGGACCTTTATAACTGGTGGTACGTGACTCAGGTGCGCAGAATGACAAGCAGGCAGTCTGTCGTGGCGTTGACCTTCTCTTGCTGCCTCATGTTTACATTTCGCTGCCTCTGTGGCATGGCACCTGCGACCACTGTTCAGGAATGGCCACCACAACTGGCATTGCGCAATGTTTTCATCACGAGCAAACGAACGCCCTTTTCCCGTTCGCTGCCAGTACGTTCGTTAAGCATCCCCTATTTTTCGCCGCAAAAGCCTCTCCTTATTTCAGCCCGTCTCCTTCAGCTGTTTCGCCCGATGTCACCTTTGCACCACAAACCTCGATCGTTCTGACAGCATTTCCTTTCTCTGTTCTTTCTTTTTTTTTTTTTTTTGCACGTGTAGTGACGCTTTGTTGTAGCACCATGAAGCAAGGTGCAAGTTATGCATGCATAGCACGAGGCGTTAAAGAGGTGCAGGAATGGCGACGACGCCAATGTTCTAAGTACGAGCCTGCGCTGTTTACGTACGAATGCTCTTGTCTCATAGGCGCACAAGGGCATTGGTGGTATGCACGAAGAGCCAGCTTTAAACACCGCTCGCAGCGACCATATCCGGGGACTGCGTCAGTGGTCTCCGACTTAACATCAAATGCTCAAAATAGAAAACACGGATGCTCTGTGCTCACCATGTTCTATTTGGGCAGTCTGCAGGAAGCAGGTGGACACTTTGCTATAAAGCCTGTAGATGCACCTACATATAGTATATAGTATGCGCCTATATAGTATATAGTACAAAATAGAGCTCTAGGCAAAGAAGTCCACTTAAGTCTGTGGACGCTTTGGGGAGCGTCTAAATTTTCTTTTATGATGGTGGACGCGCATTGAGAGGACACGAGAGCAATGTTGGCAATGGCGCCAAAGCAACATAGATTATTGACTTTGGCGGCAAGACGCGAAGCGCCAGCAATAAATGAAGAGATATAGAGAATATCTAGACAAAATAAATCCCAGGAAGTAGTGGCAAGCTGACAACGGAGAAATGGAAGGCACTCAGCGAGAACGGCGACCCGCTGCAGGCATAGAGGTTGATAGACGAATAAGTGACAAATAAGGTCGTCCACGAAGATCAAAGAGCGTGAAGGTGACCCAACCCGGAAATAGATCGAAGAAAAAGTAGAGGGACGTGATCTTCCTGTAAGTACTAGTTCTGTGTTGTTTCCAAGGCTAACCCTGACAAATAGCAACTCTTGAATAATTTCTGTTAAGCAATGACGACAACTACAACGAGGTAGCCTAGAATAATTTTTTCTTTTTCTGTTTTAATACAGTGAGAAAGCTCGTGAGCCACAGTGGCGCAATTTTTTCTCTACTAATGCTTGTATACTATATGTAAAGAGATTTTTCTAAAGTCGACCTCGCTAGCCCGAAAGAAGTACACTCGATTGCAACGTTTGTCTATGGACCGTGCGCAAACGTTCCACAGGCAAAAGGTGGAGTGCAAGAGAAGGCTAAGAGGTCTACAAGAATGTATGTAGGCTCCCTGTAGACTATCTAAATTTATTTTTACAAAGGTCCGCATGGAAAGCAACGAAGTTTAAAGAAGCACGGGCGCATGGCTGCATAATTTTCTGGAAGCTTGTGGTCCAGTTCGAATTTATACATCCATATACATGCAAAAGGCAGAAATTTTCTCATTGCAAAACAAGTGAACTGATTTTAAATTATTTGTTGCACTTAAAGGAAACAAAAGTAAGTTCTATTGAAGGCGAGAATGAAACGTTCTATTTCAGATGCCATTTTTTTTCACAAGGCGGCCGAAGGTTAGAAAGTTTCTGAAGAACATTGAGGTACCATGTGTACAATGCTGCGCAAAGGAAATATATATATATATATATATATATATATATATATATATATATATATATATATATATATATATATATATATATATATATATATATATATATATATATATATATATATATATATATATATATATATATATATATCGCAATCGTCTAAATTAAAGTGCACCTATTAGAGCTTATAAATATGGTAACTCTAATGCGTGAGTTTAAGCTTCAAGAGCAATTTACACGTCCGTATTAGACGCTGCGTCCAGCTTGTTACATTTCGTCGGTGACTCCTCACAAGACTGGCGAGATCCCCACCGTGAACTAAAAATGGCCGCTTCCCTTTTACCTGGCGGTGCGACATGCGTCTCTTCACTCTTGCGTGCCTTTTGCGTGGGTGTCGCCGGAATCGTGCATTTCTCGCATTACATGACGTCAACTATGACGTCATGTTAAAGAAAAGGCGGGAGGGGGGTTGGCAGCGTATATACATGCTACCCTGTACACTGCCTGAGCAATGACATAGTTGTATCAGAAAATAAGAAGAAAATAAAATAAAAAGAAGAGAGAGAAAGAGGAGGGGGGAGATGTAATAGGGATTACAGCAACGCTGTACAGGAAGCTAGTGATTACGTCATAATTAGCTTAAGCGTGTCCATCAGCAATCAGTAGCGCGCTCTGCAGAAACAGCGTGACTGCCACAAGCTACAAAACTACGTAGCGTCGCGGGTACAGCCTGCACAAAGCACGAGCAAAATCAGGAAAACAACACAGGCTATATATATATATATATATATATATATATATATATATATATATATATATATATATATATATATATATATATTATGTAACCTCAACTCTATCATGTGATGGCAGGCAATGAAGGAAAAAAAAGGGAAAAGAAGTGCGATAAGCTTACTATACTATCGACGTCTTTGGAATGCCGCTTGATGAATGACGCAGCGCAAAGTGAGGTCCCTCTGAACTTACCCATAGTTAGTCTCGCCACCCGAACGAAAGCCCTTTCGGCCTTGCAACAGTGTTCGATGCGGCTCTGTCTTGTCTAGATGCATTCATTGTCGATATTTGTACCATCTACTGCTTTTTCCAGGAAACGTACCCGCATGTCCAAGAAATTAATCTGGTTATGGTCGATTCGATGACGCAAACAAGCATATTAAACGACCTCTAGCAGAATATTCTACACGACGCTGGCGGTATATAGTTAACAGAGAGGGCAGGGTGTACATCAAGGTAATAAAAGCCGCCAGTTAAGGTTTGCAACCCACAAACTATACATAGGCATCTTCGCTAAATTAATCTATGCCAGATGCTCTTATGTGCTTGCGCCTACGCTTATCTTCAATGGCGACTGGTAATTGACGGCTTCGAAGTGTTTACTCGAGGGCACTGAAGCGAGGACGCCGTCTTCCCTTTGAATGAAATTTGTGAATGAACTTCAAAATGCGCAACACTACTCCATTTACCATGGTAGCCTAAATATAAACCTAATAACCTAAATGGTCACTCTGCATAGTTATAGTGGGCAGCGTCTAAATAATAAATAGGAAATTTCGGAAAAAGAATTCGATTGCTGTCCTCAGGATTCCTTTCCTTGTCACTCGCGTTACGTTGCCAGGATCAATACCTCAAAACCACGATATGTGCTGCTCAGCAGCACTTGATCGTGGCTTTGAGGTATTCCCCCTAGCACTGCTTCTTCCTGGGCTAGTTCAACCATATTTATTATGGTTAAAAATGCGCGAAACTGGCTTGGTAAACGACCGGACAGGAAAGATTGTCTCTATTCTGTCTGGTCGTTTTCTGATACGGCTCTCTCTCTCACTCGTACACCGCATACGAATACTTGTGATTAGCGCAAAACGTCAGAATAGGCTGCTTTATGCGCTTGCATACTACCGGATAGTGAACTTATCCCAACAGTGAGCGGCAGACCGCCTGAACAAAAACGAGCGCCATAATTTCAAGCAGTTATGTCAGGTAAGAAGGGTGCGCAGCAATGTCCTGCTTTATGCAGATTCTTTGGCTGATAGGCAAGCTTTGCCTTACAAAATAAGGATTGTTATTGCGAATAAGTTGACGTCATCGAGACCTGACGACGGGAATTATGCGTGGAAGGGAACGGCTGCCTGTATTATTTTCTTTCTGCACCACTGAACGTTTTAATGGCTACGCTGTCCCTCTAGCGCGAGGGGCAGTTTACAAAACATTGTGACTTATCGAGCAGTTGAGCCTCGCCATCCGGCTGTTCTATGCGTAACCTAACAGTGCCCATGTCGGGGCCGTGTGACAGACTCTCTTGAGGAAGTTACCCAAGTTTATACAGGTGTTCTCTGTCCACCATGGATAACTTCCACACAGTCAGTCCGTTGCATAAGAGTAAATTATGTAGTTCCTTCCTTCATTCTATCATCTCTGCTACGCCCTCTCTCTGTCCAGTTTTACTCCTTTCTGAATGTACTTCTTTCTTTTCTATTTCCTTTATCATCCCTCCGTCTCCTTTTACTCCTTCCTTGCGACTTCATAAATTGTTTGAACCAATAAAAAACGATTTCAGTACGAAATCTTCTGCACTTTCTTCGTTTCGATATGTAGTGTTCAATTTCTATCCATTGACAGTTTAAATCTCACCACAATGCCAGAGGTAAGCACGCGATGAAGTCTGAGCAATGGTGTTGCGGGGTGGACTGCCGGGATTCGTCACCCGAGCTCCTAGCGGCTGTCAGAGCGCGCTTAATAACAGTAACGTAGAAGAATCGACGTTTGAGCAAGTTCGTACTGGTTGAACATCTCGAAGGGGCAGCGCAAGACGACAAAGACTCTCAAAGGCAGGAAACACACCGGACAGCGCTGAACTCACAGAGAAGAAGCTTTTATAGAGAATGGTCCGGCAGTTTTTGTTGTGGTGGCCTCAGGTGGCGGCTTGAAGTCCTTGGACTCGGGCGGCATCTTTGGCTTGCCGGACAACTAATTTTATTATAAGGCATACACAAGCTTAAGTACTACAACCTGTACCCAAGTGCTCTCCCATCGATGGCGTCATTGTCAGTGCACAGGCAAATAGCCATCGATGGGAGTACACGTGGGTGTAGGTTGTAATACTTAAGTTCGTGTATGGGGGAGGGGGGGGGGGCTTCTAATAAAGTTAGTTGCGAGTTCAGCGCTGTTCTGCGTGCATTTTCTCCCTTCTGTCTTTGTCGCCTTGCGCTGCCTCTTCAAGATATTTAATAACAGTAACCTTCAAATCCCATCGCCGCCAGTGCTTGTTCGCTCGAGGCCGTCATCGATTCCGGGGCCGCCCGTTTCTACGTCTTTGAATAAACAATTGACCCAACACACAGAAGGGGTAATGGCAGAGAGAGAGAGAGAGAGAGAGAGAGAGAGAGAGAGAGAGGAGGGAGGGGGGTATTGATCAGCTATGGCGTTCCCAAGCAGTGTAAGGTTCCACGATATTTTCCCAGTTACTTGGCTCTCGCTAACTTGGTTAATGTGCGGCACAGCTCAGCCCCGGCTTTTCCGGCAATCGAATATACTTCACGAACGTAGATTCTTTAGCGCGCTCTGACGCGTGCGCACGCGCACAGATGCATATACGCGCAGAAACAGACAGATAGAGGGAGAGAAGGAGACTTGCACGTGTCTTGCGAATTTTGCCGCACACGCACAGTGTAATGTGAGTGCGCCTGCAAGCGCGCATATATACGCATGCACATACACGCGTTTGCGCTTCTCCACCGATGCCTGAGCCATTTACTGCGTACTGGCCGTGGAGGAAGAAAATAAACTAGGAGGGTGCGTTACATCACGCCGGCAGCCTTGACGAGGCAGCTCTCTACGAAGCCATTACCTTCGCTATGGCCCCTCGAAAAGTGGGTCCAACACGTGACCTCTGAGACACGGTGTACTGGCTGAGAATGTTTAGTTCTCTGTAGTTTCTTAATCGATGCGCCCTTGATCGGTTGATCTGCCGTGACTGCGCCTGCAGACCGGGAGCACTAAAAACGAAGCGCACACTCTGACGTGCGACGATCACGTGTTCGGTCGACTCGTTTGGTCTCATTCGTGTTGCGTAATGCTTCATCCGAGCACTTCCCTTCTTCCATGCTGCTGGCGCAAGACAGAAATCGAAGACTCGACCAAATTACCAGCAGAATGCCAAACGTCGCAGCAGGTAACGGGCAGACGCATAACGGGCAAGCGGCAACACAGCAGCAATCCAAACCATGTATCGTCTCACGTGCGCAGCTATGCATGTACGCCTGTGAAAACCGAAACCAACGCGCTCAGGGCCGGTATGTTGTAGCGATGCCTTTTCCGATTCTATGCTTTTTCAGGCTTTTCGCGCTTGGCCAGTGGTCAGAGCGACGGTCTACCCACATTATCAACGGGATCAGGCGGCCGTGTGTGGTGGATGATAAGAATAGCATAGAATAAGGCATAAGGCATCCCTACAAAATAGCGGCCCAGGACCTCTTGTTCGAACCCCCGGCTCACGTTTTTCTTCCGGGACGAGCGCGCTCGAGAGAAGGAAGCGGCGAGGAGGCCGGCGGGGGCACAGCCGCCCCCGCCGCAAGCCCACTCGTCGCGCCGGCAACGGCGCCTTGCGGCGTAACAACGTAGGAGAGGCGGTTTTTTTCCACCGACGCCGGAGTACGTCACGGGCCGCCCCGTTGATGCGGCCCCTCTGACGGATGCGTAATGGATTGACGCGCGCCGACAGCTTGATATACATGCCGTTATCAGCGGTGCACTCTGCCAAGCTTCCCGTCTTCTTTCGCCGCTTCTCTGCTGCCGAAAGGCGACGTAGTACGCCCTATTTTTCCTGCATGCCGGTGTCACGGCGTCCCGTACGCGTGTGCGTCATAAAACGGTAAAAGAAGGGGCCCTCACTTGCCAACGTCGTATCCAGGTGTACGCACTATACCTCGCACGTCTGCGACCACGCGGGCGCACACATTAAACACCATCGATGCACACGTGTGTTCAGACACACGCACGCATGCACAGACAGGCACTCGCGTACAAAACACGTGCGCCGTGAAGAGCACGAAACTGTCACCGGTACAATTAGTATGTAAACGCTGACAAATTGTGTTACATGACCTTTCCAAGCAGACGCGACGCGTCGCAATTGCGACACCTGCGCCTCCCCCGATGAGGTTGCCTACAAAGGAAGCATAACCTGCTTCGCATGGCGACAGCCTTTATCGAGACGAGCGCGTGATTTTTCGATCCCGTGATAACGTAGGAATGTTTCATCGACGGCGTCTCTGCTTTCGCTTTCTCTTTCTTTACCGACCAAGGTAAGTAAGTACACTCAGACGCTCATATCTGACCTCTGCCGCACGCTCACAAGCTGTGCACATCTTAGAGAATAATTTCCCTGAAATGAACTAAAGAAAAAATAAAGGAAGGGGGGGACGGGTGTTAATACCAAAGAAAGCTTTAAAAGGCTCCGCAAAAATGAGATAACTTGCCTTACGACGACCATGACGATGACCACCCTGGCACGACAATGGCTCACATTTCTGGTACCTGCCATCAAATTTTTCGCCGACGTAAATAAGATTTTTTTTTTCTGGTGACTTATGTCACGGAAACATCATCTTCGTAAAGATAACCTGTGTTGAGGACGTGAAAATTGACAAAGGCACAATAGCACAGCGCGTTGAAGGCTGCTAGCACTCGAACATTGTTTCCAAGG
>NC_134573.1:162046852-162129352 GCF_050947875.1 Dermacentor variabilis
GGAGGTCGTGCATGGCCGCGCCAATGAAATTACATCATTTTAAAGTTTGAGTTTAGTTATTGTTTCGCGCTTTGAACATTTCAGTCTGAGTAGATTTAAAACGAAAGGCATGCGCTGTCGGTATACTTTGTTTCATGACGTTTCTTCGTGGGCTTCCATTCTCAAAATTCTGAAGAAGAATTTTGTCAAGAATGTATAATCTGGTATGAACAACTTTAGAGACAGAATGGTATACCAATATAACCAGCACATACCACATGTAATACAGCAGGGCGTGGCATGTAGCATATATATAGCTAAGTATATGCGGAACCTCATGGCGACGGCGACGGCATAAATTAGCAATAATAAATGTAAGCGAGGAGTCGAACGCTTTTAGGAAGATATTCGCTTTATTAAAGGGATGATGCGCATGAAGGCGCATATTTGTTGCAGCGGGGACATTTAATTAGCTTTTGTTGTTTCATTGCGTAATTACGCAGCGAAAAGAGCCGTTAAGTGGTACACATCTGTAGCGGTGCCGGAACCCTCGATCATCTACTGCCACCACAGGGTGGTGGCAGTAGATAGATGGTGGCAGAAGAGGAGGACAAACATTCCGTCTGAACCTTTAAACGACCCAAAGCTTTCGACATAACAGCACGTACCGAGAGGCCCAGCTATTCGCTTGCGCACACAACGATGTTACAAAGCCGTGTGCTCAACAGAGCCAAGTTATATCTTCGCCTTGTCGCCTATTTCCAATCTTCATAACCTCCGGAATAGGACGTGAGACTAATAGTGACAAAATTTTATTTCGCCGTTCTAAGTGCCACATACAAAGCTACGTTCACATCGAAGGTTTTTACAGCGAAGTTGTATAAGGCTAGGTTTTTTTTCAGCGTGCTTAGAAGAGGTTCGCGTAGACCAAGAAATCGACGTCGAGCGATGCTCGCCCGCGCGCTGATAACGTCGGACTATAAACGCTAAAGGGGCCCTTATAGACCGACGGTATGTGTGCGCCTCTCTACTGTGGCGTCGACATCGCCTAGCGCCATTATCAGCAGTTCCGTTCTGGTAGTGCTGTGGATAGGACGCGTATTGTGCGCACCGAGGAAGTGCAGCGTGCCCTTCAAGAGCGACGGCGTCAGCAGAAACGGGAATGGGCGCGAAGGTGGCGAGAAGCCGCCAACGCCGAGCGCGCGTCGGTCGACAAGCCTGGACCGTCGCGAAGCCGCCTTCCGTCCGACGAAGAACAGCAGCGTGCCCCTGACAATCGCCTTCCGAACAGTAACGGCGGCGGCGGAAGGAGACCACCGACGACGAGCGGGCCGCCAGCGCCAAGCGCCTGCGCCGTGCCCGTCGGCACCCCGAAGTATACCGCGAGGTCGATAGGTTCGGCATTCAATGCTATACACGTGCCATTGTACCAACTGCGCGTCATCGGTCATGTATAGACTTGACGTTTGCTAAAAATCTTTCCAGCATCGTCGTTCAGCCCACGTGTCCGTCTACCATAGTGACCATAAAGCGATGATCACTATGGTAACAAAATAAAATAAAAGACGGTAGAATCACGAAGCCACGTGTACGTCTTTATTCAATCAGTACAGTAATCACCATATATTAAATTAATATCGTCATCACTATACACAGCTTCGCTGGTCATCTACCTTCACAGAGTGGAATGGCACTGATGTTTCTTTTTTAATTTGATGTACAAAGGGCGCGCGAGAGAGTGCGCGCCCTTTGTATCGACGGTGAAAGTGCGGATGGTAGCTTTATCGGTCATATAAACCTGTAAATACAGGCATACTAATTAAATTAACAGGCATGGTGTCACGCGCGCCCAAGTCAACGTTAACGCATCTCGCTCGATGAACGCGGAAACTCGCTTCAAAACGCTGCAGTAAGGAAACGCGGAAACTCGCAAATGCAGCATATGGCGCGCTGCAACGATTTTATCGCCCTTGGACTTTACACGGAACCTCACAGCGACGGCGACGCCGACGGCAGAAACGCGCCTGAAGTACCCATATAATTGCTATCGCAACAATAAAAATAATTATGTCACTTTCACCAGGTTGCCAGGCTATGAGCGGCCGGGCATTTACACGGCAACCGCACCGAGTGGGGTGTTCCTTCCTCCCGTAGACGAATCCAGGAAGCCTTCTATGCTATAACCGCGGTCTGCAGATCTGCATGGTGTCATTCTAGACTAGCGTTTGTTCTGTCCATTGCTGGATGCTCCTTGTTCAATTATGTTTGTTCGGTTGAGATAGTTGCATCACATAGCTGAGCTACTTGACTGTGCTCCCCGTTTTGTCTAAGACCAGCAGAGGCCTGGGGAAGCGAGAAGCTACATCATCTGTTGTCGTTCTGGCTGAACGGAAAGGCAGAGAGGTCAGCTAGACGGGCGCCTAGGTTTCAGTTACGGATGGAAAATGGGGTTAAGATATGAAAAGAAATAAAGAAATAATGAAAGAACGAAAGAAAGAAAGAAAGGTGAACGGTACACTCTTCATTTCGCGCCAATTGGACTACTGCTATAAGTGGAACAAATTAATAAAAATTTACCACTTATACCTGGAACCTATAGATGGATGGGTGGATGGATGCAAAACTTTAATGAAGGTCCTGAAGTACGATACTCAGCGCGCTGCGGGCCGCTCCCATGTTGGGACAGTCAGGCCATGCCCGACCGCCGCATCGTGGGCCCTCTGGACAGGCCATAGTTGGGCCCGTCATCGGGGCGTTTGATAGCGGAGAGCCACTTGTCCTCATTGGTTTGTTCCGTGCCTCGCAACGAGGGGCAACGCCAGAGCATGTGGTCTAGGCTAGCGAAGTCACTGCAAGAACTAAGTGTCGGGATAAAGCTTGAGCAGTAAAGCCGGGCTGGGCCCAGCCCGGCTACGAGCCTGTATCTGGATACGAGCCTGTTTGCAATAATCTGAGGGTCAATGCCTGCGCTCTAACTTCTTGTGAGGAAGGGGAAAGTCTCTCCTGCCGAGATAAAAGTGCTGCGTAATTTCATTGTATGTGGTCGGTTGATCTATGTTCACCGCCACTGCGGGCCGGCGGTGGAGTTCTCCATGGTCGCGGAAAGCGAGACCTCACGCCTTGGAGTGGGCCAGCTCGTTGAGGTTCGTGAGGCCTTTCATGATGGATCCCATGCGAGCGGGGAACCACGTGAGAGTGTGGGTGGCGATGCTTTTGCCGTCGAGAATGCGACAGGCTTCCTTACACACGGCGCCAACGCTGAAGGCGCGGGTGGCTGCGCTGGAGTCGCTGAAGATATTGGCATGTTTGTCGTCGAGGAGGGCCAAGGCAATGGCCACTTGCTCGGCCGCACGCGACGACGTGCTTCGTACCAAGGCGGCGTTAACGGTCGAACCCGTGTGGTTGATCGACGCTACCGTGAAATTGTGGAACAATATTAGGGGAGATAGAGAGATGCCAACTTCAAATATATGCTAGGAGTTTAAAAGGGATATAAGTTCAAAACTGTGGATCCGATATGCTCACGTCTTTGTGTTCGTTATAGTGTTATTTCTGATCATTCAAATTCTGAGTTTGTGTAAAACGACCTGCAGTTTCTTTCATAACTCCTTGCGAAGTCACCACCTCTGTTGACAGCAGTGACCGAATTGTGCCGTGATCCCATTGTGCAAAGATGACCCACTGAGGACGTGTGCCAAGGTATAGCTGCCAGATCTTCACTGCTCGCTCGATTACGCAAGAGAGGACGCCAGAAACGCTAAACACATTATGTGCAGCGTAACAGGCGCGTTGCGCAGGCAGTCCTTGGCAAACGCAAAATGAGCGTAGACGCGCGCCAACACGCAGCGTATACGCAACGAGCTTAGAGGTAGCAGTTGACGTTGAACTGTTTCAGGCTTGCATTTAGGATTGCGAGACATACACATACAGGTAAGATTGTTCAGTCCGTTCGCTCGCGATAGGAAACAAAGTGTCGCTGAGTGAAGAGAGTGCGTGCCAAGTGAATGCGAATAATAAACGCAAGGACTAGCTTTTGCCATCAGAACAAATCTCTCTCTCTCTCTCTTCTTGAGCTCCTGATACGCGCGATCGTTGCAAACACGCTCTTACGTAAAAACAGTGGTTTAAGTAGAGAGATAACCAGCTGCTCACTGTTTGAATCGGGATGCGTTTCATTATTACGCTGTGACCACGGTGAATCGTTTACGTGATTTGAAAATTGTTACAGCGCTAACACATGCATCCACAAAGTAACAAGGACGAGACACAGGCGCTGTTAACGACATTCGACATCGACATTTACGACATCGTTTACGACATTCTACAGCCGAGAATGCGTGGTGGCAAGTTTGACGCGCCAACGCGCAAGGACAGAAACACCTTCGCGCATCGCGAATTTGACGAGTATACATTAAATATGCGGGTATATCAGCAACTAATCGTAATGCTCACGTTTCCTTTACGAAATTTTATTGGCCCTAATAAAGGTTCACTTGACTACGTCATAACCTTTACTGCAGCTGTCGTCGTCGTCGCCTATAGCTTATAAGAAGGAGGTCCGACCAAGATATATGCGAGTCTTATAGGGCACGCCAACTTGCGGGCGAAGAAATGACGGGACACGGAAGGTCAACCTGGACCCTATACTACGTGCCGTTAATAGTGTAATCGTGCGCACGCAAACAAATACGACCTGCTGTGTTTGAGATTTGTTAATACGTTTATGCACTTGCTTTGTGTTTGTTATAGCTCGGTATGCTGTCTGTCAACACGTGTTATCATTGTTTACACGCAACCGCTGCCGGGTATCACCGTGCGAGCCTCCTTGTGACTTTGGTGGTGCGTTTGCACTTACACTCTGTCACGACTGAATGAACCACGATTGGGCAGAAATAAATAAGAAAAGTGAAATAAATTTCGTTGTGAAGGGCTCCGGGTCAGCATTGACCAGCTGGAAGCGTTTAACGTGCGCCTAAATCTAGGCCTTTCGTTTTCAAATGACGGGCAGTATATAGCACAGACGGTTTCTCCCTTTTAACAGTTCCTTCGCCCTCCGCGCCGCTCTAAAGCAGCTAGACGTAAAAAACCTCTCTTGTTCGTTGCACAAGATCTTGGGACCATGGTCTCACATATATCACAGGTGTAGAAGGCCACAAAAGCGCTGCTGTGGTTCCGGAACGCAACAGGACCGTCGTTGATGCAGCGCTGATTATTTTCACTACCGCGGTGATGTCGACACTGAACTTTCCCTCCTTCTCTTAATATTTCTCTCCCATTTCTCCAGTGCAGGGTGGCCATCCGGGTTGAGCCCTGGTTAACTTCCGTGATTTTTTTTTCATTAATATTTATCTCGCACTAAATCTAAGTACATGAGTGTACTTGCATTTTGCCACCTCTTACGCCTTACTGGTTCAGCGTGACATGTGTGATCCGGGTGTACGGCGTACGTCAAGTGTGCTCTGTCTGCAAGGCTAAGCCTCGATCCGTGAATAAAATTTCAAAGATATCGGGAATGTAAGAAACACTGTAGGTGCCTTCCTCTCGTTTCTACGGACGGATGATTTCCATATCTTTTCTTTTTATATTCAAATCTACTGCCCTCTCCCCTTCTGCCAGTTCCGAGCGGCGAAACCGAAAGTTAGTTTAGTTAACCCCTTCCTCCTTTCGTCTCTACTTTCTCTCTCCCTCGAACGAAAAGGCTTGGGCGCATTCAAGTATCTCGGGCCTTGTGAGAACACGTGTGATTAAAAAAAAGAAAGAAAGGAAAGAACCAGAAGAACCTTTTCAGAATCGCAGGCTCCACTATCATCACCCTGGGACTGAAACAGCGCTTTCGGTCTTCGTTTTCTTCATTTCTGCACACGTGCTCGCGCTTTCCCACCGGCGTCGCTGATGTTCTCCGGAGCGATCTTTTCGCCTCCATCAGGAGCCGGCTTGGGAACGCTCGGTGAGTCAGGCATGCTCGTACCTTTGCCGCTGCCAATAGCTTCCGTCTCCTCGTCGCGTTGCTAACAGCGTCAGGTTGCCCCTCTTCTTTGTTCTGAAACTTGTTCGTCTTGCGGTCGCCTTGCGTGTGGCAAATGGAAAGCGGGCCGCATTACCGACGCCCTTCGACGACGGCATTTCGGGCGCGCGCACGTCGAGGGGGCAGGCATTTGGCGGCTCCGCAAAACGCCCATTCCAGCCTAGCGGTGGTTGACCGATTGATAATACATAGTATGCACGTGACGTCACATCCGCTGCTGTCGTCTGCTTCCGCTACCTTCCGCCATCTTGGGGAACCTTATCAACAGGCTCGCGCACAGGCCTATAGGTTCCCCAACGTGGCGCCGCCGTAAACCGGAAGACGCGGAGTATCCTTGAATGACGTACGTGCATACTATTTATAGTAATCAGCAGCAGCAGCAGCCTCCTGTTTTCATTCAGACAGCCACTGCGTGACGAAGGCATCTTTTGCCAGATGATTACCACTTGCGCCTGCAAATATCCTAATTTCGTCATCCCACCTAATTTTCTGCCGTCCTCGACTGTACGCTTCCTTTCCCTTGGTACCCACTCTGTAATTAGAATGCTCCGCCGGTTGTCCATCTTACGCATTAAAGGACCTGCTCAGCTCCATTTTTTTGTTTTTTAATGCTAACTATAGAACACCGTATATCCCCGTTTTCTCTCTGATCACCACTCTTTTCCTGTCTCTTAACCTGACGCCTAAAATTTTTTGTTTGTTCCATCGCTCTTTGCCGTGAATGCTTTCCACCACTAAATAGTTACTGATAAATCATATAAACTTTTTCGCGTTTATATACAAAACCATGAAAAAGACGGCTTCGATTTCTGGAATAATCTCGCTAACTACAGACCTATTTCACTTACATCTGTACCATGTAAAGTTATGGCGCATATAATATACACGCATCTCTATAGTTAATTTTCTTGAATAAAGCAACTTCTTCACAGCTATGCAGCATGGATTCCGTAAAAACTTCTCCTGTGACACTCAGCTTATCCTCTTCACTAATGGCCTACATCCCAATTTAAATTCTGTTTTTTTTAACAGACTGTATATTTCTTGACTTTTCTAAAGTGTTTGACAAAATGAACCATGCATTGATTCTTCATAAATTAAACGTTCTAAACATAGACCCTTCCGTAATCGATTGGAGTCGCGCGTTTCTGACATCACGTGTTCAATTTGTAACCACTAATGACGCTAACTCACCTTTAGGTCCAGTTGACTCCGGTGTCCCGCAAGCGTCCGTGCTCGGTCCTTTATTATCCCTAATTTATATTAATGACTTGCCCACTAACGTTTCCTCGAACATTTTTGTATTTGCGGGTGACTGCGTCTTGTATCGTAATATAACTAATACCTAAGATATTCTAACAATTCAGGAGGATGTAAATAACATAAATGAGTGGTGTCGTACGTGGCGCATGGAATTAAACATTAAAAAGTGTGAGACTACGAGGATTTCACGTACTAGCGTGATCTGCCCCACCTATACGCTAAATAACATCCCACTAGAATTTGTAACGTCATACCGATGCTTGGGGGTTTACATTGCCGGCAGTCTATCCTGGAAAACTCATATTGATCACATAACCTCTAAGGCCACTTGTATCTATCTATCTATCTATCTATCTATCTATCTATCTATCTATCTATCTATCTATCTATCTATCTATCTATCTATCTATCTATCTATCTATCTATCTATCTATCTATCTATCTATCTATCTATCTATCTATCTATCTATCTATCTATCTATATATCTATCTATCTATCTATCTATCTATCTATCTATCTATCTATCTATCTATCTATCTATCTATCTATCTATCTATCTATCTATCTATCTATCTATCTATCTATCTATCTATCTATCTATCTATCTATCTCACTTATGTCTTTTCCATAATATCTACTACCACAACGCGCATAGTTACGTCCTATCTTTGTTCAACCGCCACCATACATTCCATCTCGCTTTGACCACCGCCAAAAGGTAAACATTACGCACTGCAACACCATCGGCTTTTCATATTCATTTCTTCCCCAAACGAGCAAAGATTGGAATAACTTATCCGCATTACTTACAAGCATCACTGACACGAATAACATTAAAACCACGCTTGAAAGTTTCATGTTAAAATTAATGTTGTAATTGCTTGTTCTGCAGAATAACTGCTCTTATGGCATAATCTTAAGTTACGCCTTGCATTTTTATATGGTATGGTTTCTTTTTTTCTTACGCCATGTATTTTTGCCACGCTTTCCAAGTTTCTATTTACCATTCTTATTATTTTATTGTATTGTATACCATGTTTTGCGATGTCTTGCCATGTTTTTCTTCTTTTTATGTATTATATCAGGTAACTATTTAACACTTCCGGGACAATTCTCTTTTATTCTTTTTTGTTGTTGCCTTCCTTCCTTATCTTTTTTGTTCTTTTTATTAATTATTGACTTCCACGTACTTAGCTCCGACGCTTTCTTCGAAAGTTATTGCTTCTTTGTACTTGTAATTTTCTTCTATAATCAACTATTGTGTGATTAGATTAGCCTCTGACCTTGCCCCTCCCCTCTGCAATGTACAACCGTACCTTGAGGGTATAATAAATAAATGAAGAAATAAAGAAATAAATAAACTTTAGAGGATAATGAAAAGAAAAAAAAAGAAAAGCATATATGTAGTGTCTTGTAGCTAGCACCAGTTTTGCTGTGGCTATTGAAACGCAGTTTGCAGATTGAAGAATTAATTTTACTTCTACGTGAGCTCAACGCAGAAGGCTTGTTTCTTATAACTGGACACACCAAAAGCGTGTGACTGTAGTCCACTCAGGGATAAAATGTCATTGAGAGTTTGAGAAATAGGTGACCCAAATTTAGGACACCTGCAGCCGTACTAGAGAACGCAGAAGGGGTACACAAATCACAAGTGGAGGACACCGACTTTTGGGCAGTCAGAAATGAATGACGGGATTTACCGTTCTAAAGTAGCACATGGGCGGTGAGAGACGGCGTAATTTGGTGCTCGGTGTTAATTTCAGCGCTTTCCTTCTTTATTTTTTATAACGTGCGCCCGAAATCTAAGCACATGAGCGTTTTGTGCATTCCGCCTCCATCGACTTGCGGCCGCCGCAGACGTGAATCGCACCCGCGACCCGGTGCTCGGCAGCTGAAATTCATAAACGCCAAGCCACCGCGGCAGGGGGGTCACGAAGTCGATTGCACATGCTATCTTTATGCATTTTTAACGCCATCTATGAAAACAAGTCTGAGCGTCCGTAACTTCACGTTTTTTGTACAACGATCAAAGTGAACACCCTTGCCTTGCACTTTAAATCGTTGTCATGGCCAGGCTGTCAGAGAGATACGCAGATGAGAGAGAGGCCGAAGAACTGAAACGGAGATTCGCGAAACTTCAAGGTAATGCGCCAATTTGCGTAGTTAATATACATTTAGCTAAACATTGGCTAATTCAAGGCCATTTGAAGCGCAGCTGTTCGATAGCGGTGGGGAGCAGCTGCGTTTCGCTTGCGCTGGAATGAAACGAGCGAACGCAATTACAGCTGGCTAACTGCGTTGCGCAGTAAATGAACTGTGCGCCTCTCCCTAGACATCCCCTTTATTCTAACCACCTTGCTTACTATTTAACATTCTGACTTCTGCCGCTGACATGAAAAGGTAACACGCCACTTATATAGTCCTATTCAAATTTTGACATCTTCAGTCATTGTTATTTGAATACCGGCTCGGTCTGCCTGCTCGCCATTACTGGCAAATGCGAGTCGTTCGAAATGTACTGAAGGAAAAAAAAAATTAAAACTGGACGCGAGAAAGGGACGCAGTGCTTCTGTCGTGTTCCTGTCTTGTGATCTCATTCGAAAATTCTGCGCTTCTTTGTTATTCTACTTTTTTCAAGCAACGACCCCCTTATCTTGACGCCCTCATTATATACAGCAAAACCCACGATTATAGAGAAGACAAAATTAATATTCTCGCACTGATTACAGTTCACGTTTCACGCCAAGCCTTGTCAATAATTTTTCACCAATATAGATCTGCTTAACACGCCGCACCGAACATTTTTTCCTGTGTTGCGATGATGAGATCAAGTTGTGTTGGTTTAAATACGAATTATATACGCGCGCCCTTTGAGGGTGGACCGTGTTGTAAGTAAGCTTGCCCTCACGGTCTGAGCGCGTGACTCGCCCTCGTCCTTTGAGCCCAGAATTCGCCTGTGCTTCGTAGGTCCGCCATGCTAGGCGAGCGCTGGCTGACCGCGTGGGTGTTGCTCGCCGCCGCGCTGTGGCCCCGGTACGCGGCGATCCCGGAGGAAGGCGACCCCGGCAACATCCAGGAGGGCCCGACATTCGAAGAGCTCGAAGACCTCCGCAGCCGCTACAGCGCCGTCCAGATATCTAGGGACTCCGAGTACGTTCGCAGCTTGTGACACTCACGCGGATGCTGTTCGAATAGCCCCTCGTGGAGACACCATTTGACGTAACTTTGCTAACCCGCTAAACTATAACGCGTCAAGGATAACAAGACTGCCTTTTGACGATGGGTAACAGCTCACCTGTCAAAATGTCGGACAAACTGCCCGGGGCACGTTGTCCCCCCCCCCCCCCCCCCTAGTTTATCCAACATTTATTCCATTGTTTCTATCTGTCGGCACACATCTCGAATTCAGATTCCCGTATTTAAAAGTGGGCTTCCATTTGGAGCACTTCCTCAACTACAACCAGTAGGGAGCCTTCATGCAAATTCACAGCCTCCGAGATCTGGCATAGCGGGCTGTCAAAGTCAGAGTGCTATGCCATACGTCAGACGTCATACGATTCTTGCTTACGAACTTATTTGTAGCATTATTTGCACAAGGTACGGTAGAGTTAGTCAGCAATGCGTTTTAAGCAGCTAAGAACGCACTCACTACGCTCATGAGGAAAACTACTTAATATGTTTTTCCAGAGGGCAACTATACTTATGTAGCAGTAAACATGCGTTTTTCCTCGCCTACCACTGACACTGTGGCATTAAAGTGAGAGAGATGAAAACACCCTGCACAAAGGCGACGACCTTCCTCTCATTCTTTTTTTGTAGACTCCACACTTAATTTTTTTCCATTATTACAATGTGTGAACATGGTGACAACGATCGCAAAAAGTCAAAGAACTGCACTCAGTAACGTGCTGTTATAGAAGGCGCTTTGCTTGCATGCGTTTGTGCACGCGCAACATTTCGCTTCTTTGGCGCGGGTGACTTTATGCCTGGTAAAAAATTTGCGATAATATGAACCGTGTATCGCGAAGTTATAGGTCAATCGGCTAGCACCATCGGGAAACCTATGTTACGCCTTATGTGCAGAATTGAAGCTATACTATGCGTCCCTAGCCGGAGTCTGTCGCAAGTGGATCGACTAATCATTACGGCTGTTCGAATAATGAAATTTTCGAATCTAATAGAATATCGAATATTTTCTCTTTACTAAACAATGTGAAGCATAAAGTATTGTGTGGGCTCAGTTGTGTGTGTGTATATATATATATATATATATATATATATATATATATATATATATATATATATATATATATATATATATATATATATACTGGTACGAAGAGAGATGGTTCTGTGCATTGCTGTGTAGACTATCGGCGCCTGAACAGGATCACTTGCAAGGACGTCTACCCTGTCCCGCGCATAGACGACGCGATTGACAGTCTGGAAGGCGCAGAAGTCTTTTCATCTCTAGATTTGCGCTCAGGGTATTGGCAAGTGCCCATGGCAGACGCCGATTGGCCGAAGACAGCTTTTGTCACACCCGACGGCTTATACGAATTTGACATAATGCCTTTGGGCTTTGTACTGCGCTCACAACTTCCGAGTGAATGATGGATACAGTTCTACGCGGCTTGAAGTGGCACACATGCATCTGCTATCTTGACGACGTTGTAGTCAGTGGTGGTTAGTGGTACCGCGCAGTCTGCGTTCCGAAATATGCGCTGCTCTCCAGGCCGATCCACAGTGTGCAAACTCGGGAGTTTTCAAAACGCACCAGTGCCTACGACAGCGGTACTACTGGCGAGAGACGTACAGCTACGTTCAGAAGTTCGTTCGCCGCGTGTTGTATGTGCAAGTGAAAGCGTAGGCTGGTGGGGGCGGCATAGGTGAGCCGGCGATGGTGGTTCAGTATTGCGTGCGCAAGGGAGAAAAACGGGCAGGAAGCGCGCCGCCTTCCGTCGCGCGCGATACATTGGAGCTGGAGTGGGGGAAGGTGGAATGGACGGGGGACTGTGATTTCTGAATCTGTGGCTGCGGAATGTGTTTATTTGCCTTGTTTGGCGCGTTATATACAGTGACTTTTTCTTACATACGTAGATTTATTGTAGACGTATACGTATATTTAAATATCTTGTTGCGAGGTTTTGTGTATACGTGCAGTGAACTTTGTTTCCAGTGACACGTTTTTGCCCTTTATCAAGCTGTATCTTCGCACTTGTATATTCAATTGTATCATCGCATTTGTAATGTACGAGGGCGAGTCAAATGAAAGTGAGCCAACCAACCCGGAGCAATAATGGTTCTTTTCGTTATCTGCGAGGCATGCGCGTAGCACACAGGCATCTCTCATTTACAAGTGACGTGCAGGTGTGAGTATAAATGTTCTTTAATGCTCTCATACATACATTGGGTTGAACATGGTTGCGTGACATAATGGACACTCTATAAAGTTGAATAGCGTGGTGTCGTGAGGTCTTTGACAGCTAAAGGTGTTTACCAAAAAGGAATTAGTCGCCGTATGGCTGTCGTGTACGTTCAACATTGCATTTTATTGGACACTGTGAAGCGTTGGAGCAAATGGTAAAAAAAAAAGGATGTGAAAGTTGCAAAGACGATACAAGACCGGGCCAAAGCCACCATGCAATCACCCCCAACACAATTGCAAAGGCTGATGAGCGGATTAGAGAAGAACGGAGGATAAGCATCGATGAATTGGTAGGGCGTGTGAACATCAGTCACGGTTCGGGTCACACCATAATTCATGAACATCTCGGTTATCGGCTCTTGTGTGCGCAATGGGATGCCCAAGATGTTGAACCACCGCCAGAAGACGGAGAGGTTCGGCGCTGCCTTGACTAATCTAATCCGGTGACACAATGAGGGTGACTACTTTTTGTCTTCAGTTGTGACCGGGGACGAATCATGGTGCCACTACTACGAGCCTGAAACAGGACGGTAAAGCTTACAGTGGAAACATTTGAATTCACCAGCCCCAAAGAAAGCAAAGCCCGTCATTTCTGCCGGAAAGGTGTTGTTGACTTTTTTTTTTTCGATCGTCAGAGGCCATCATTGATCGAACTTACTAAACCTGCAGAGATTATAAATTGTTTCCGATATTGTGGAACGCCAGATCGGCTCCGTGTCGCAATCAAGAATAAACGAAGTGGAAAGTTGACGAATGGCGTCATCTTTCTCCACGACAATGGCCGTCCCCACGTCGCTGATATGGTTAATACAAAACTGGGAAAGTCCAATTGGGAAACGCTGCAACATTCGCCATAAAGTCCAGGCCTGTCGCCTTGCGACTTCTATATTTTGGGGCAATTGAAAAAAAAAGAAAAAAAAAACAGCTCAAGGGAACCAGATTCGTGTCGGACGATGACGGGAAATAGTCAGTTACAGATTTTTTTGAAGCAACAACCAAATGAGTTTTATGAGACGGGATTCACGTGACTCGTTAGTCAGTGGGACAAATGTCTAAATGCTCATGGAGACTACTTTTAAATAAGGTATCCCGTTTGCCATATATTAGCATTCGCACACTTTCATTTGAATCGCCCTCGTATATTTTGCATAACGGCTTTTTATATGTGCTCTCTGTTGCGACTATAACATCGGTGCAATTACAATACACTACCATTGATTGCATTGTTGACAACACAGTTGAACAAAGGACAGCATCACTGAGATTTTTCTCTGGCCGTTGCACATGTACAAAAATGTAAACAAGGTTCTTGAATGACAAAGTTTCGTTAAAATATTTGTCCTCAACTTGTTCATTTCATGGTCTTTACATTTTTCATATCAGCGGCATGCACTGCTTTGATGGTTTCAATCTGATATAGTTCTAAAGTTCGCGTGATGTTTTCTTTACTTATTAAATGGAGAGAAAACATGGAAGCTTTATGTCAGTTATTTCGGGCACAATGTTTGAGAAAGAGTATATTTTTGTATGAAAAAAATACATATTTTACTTGTCTTGACATTGCGTGGCGTTGAAGAATTCGTTTGCAGCATCTTTGGCAATGCAGTTATTATTAATGTATTTGATGTTTCGACAAATTCTATAAGAAGGACGCCGAGCTGGAACGTGAGCGCCCCCCACCCCCCGAACGAAATTTCTGGCTACGCCACTGATATATAGAATGAAAAAGAAACGAAAGAATGAAAGAACACGGGAAGAGCACGCCACCATGCAGGAGCACGTAGATTGTTGTGTACTTTGAAGGAAGGAGCGTGATGGTACATCACTTCACATTGTTTCGAAGACTTGCAAACGCGCTGAGAGTGACCAAATGCTAGTGTGATTTGTCTAAACCGATACGGCAAACATGAGACATTCTAAAAGTAAGGCTTTCTTTTTCAATGGCTGCAGATTATTCAGCAGCGGTTGTACGCCCCATGTGTTCTCCCAGGAACTGGTGCCACTGCGCGGCAATTCCACGACACCCCCGCAGCAATATAATTCAGAGCAGCTTTCACAGGCACCGGTCTCTTTCCTTCGAGATCTTCGAAGTGTTTTTTCGGAGTCTCGAATATTAGAACATAACTAATATACGACAATTTCGGATACCGAATTCCGGAATCGAATGCGAATCTAGCAAGGGCTATTCAATTTGTATTTTTTTTTTAATTTCTAATGTTTCGGGCACCCTTAACTAAGGATGCTTTATGACATTCGAAAACTCAGTAACGTTTCTTTTATACCCGCCCAGGCATATCAAGAGAGACCTGTCGCGTGTCTTGGTCTTGGCACAGCAGGGTGATCTGGACACCGAGGAAACAACGTTTTACTTTATGAGGTTTGCCATTCAAATACGCCATTGTCTTTACTTTATATGCAACTAACGCATATGTCGGATTATTCACGTGCCATGAACGTGTCGCAGGAGTCACGTTTTCAGTTCCGCAACAATCTTGCATCTGATGTCGACTGAGAGATGCGGGAGCATTCTCAAAAGCACACATAGGGCAGTATATTTCTGTCTAGTTCCGTTTGACTACTTAAAATGTAACTTATATGTTGTGCATCGGAAAGAGGAAAGAAAGAGATAATAAATAAAAAGAAAATTCTCGGTGGAGTTCTTCGCAAGATACTAAGGGCTTTTCATACGAATCCTCACAAATTTAGTACTTCTCAGACAGCTTATAGTTACGGCTCGCCAAACGTTGAAATTCGCAACCATAGTTGTGTGCAAAATCGCCTCAAATTACTCGAGCTTCTCATAAGCCGCCGGCTGCATGTTTGACATGTTTTCGGTGGCATGCTCCAGCGATCAGTCGGCCACCCAGAGAACCAATTAACCATTGTGATGCGATGCGCGGATATTAGCAATATTAGGTGAGTACTACTTTTATATACGGCGGAGAGTCGGGGTACTTTATGCAATTAGTATTGTAGTTACTCATGTTTACAAGATTATTTTCTTTTACTTGATATTGGACATCCCTTTTGAAGCATTACGATTCCTAGAGGAATCACTCAACGAGAACTTTCTGTGAATGTTGTAATGATTCCGGCAAAGGCAGTGACAGCTGGCGGTGCATAGGCGGGAAGATTCAGTACTCGTCGCTGTGCCCCTAGAGGCTAGAGAACGAAGGACCACATTTTAATGAAGTGTCCGATTCTCTTCAAGTACAAGTGCACGAGGAGAGCGCTGAGATATAAGAATCATTGCAATTTAAATTATCAGAAAGGGAGATTGTTACCAATAGGCAAATACAGAGATAAGGAAGAGGAGGCTAGAACATTGCCGGAAAGAGGCAACAGAATATGTATGTGTATGCAGGAAAGAAATTCACGTAAATTCCTTTTATCACACTTGTCACCTTCCCGACACAAAGGGACATCCTTAAAATAAGTATTCATTGCCTTCTCCCTGAGATTACAGCACTTCTGCTGAATAACATTGCAGATACTTGGTAGAAGTTATGTGCCTTCGAGTAGTTTCTCAAAGATAACGCGTTCTATTTACTTGAAGGCACACAGTGATGTCTTGCGCGACGTGAAATTGAATCTCCCACTCTGCCGCTTAGCAGTAGCTTGCTGCTGAGACGATGGCGCCATCTGTGCTGCTTCACAGGATGCACGACTACGACGACAACAACCAACTTGACGGCCTGGAGCTGATGCAGGCGTTCGACCACCTTCTTGAGCACAACAATGAGACATCGAGCGAGACCAAGTTGGTCGGTAAGCGACACCTAACTTTGCCAGACACGGTTGGGGCGCACCGCTATCCACGGGCGAAGGTTACAAGGTGAAAACATGCAGCAAAGTCGCCGCTACTGGAAATGTCACCCGACAGACTATTTAGTTAAGTGGACAGACGTGTCGCCTTGAATAGTAATCGCCGTTTCTAGGGCTCGCTGACAATAAAGTGCCATCATTCAGCATGTGCTGGCTCCAACATAAAAAACAAAGAAAGAAACCAGCGCAGGACAAAACGCAGCCGTAGACAAAATACAAGAGAAAAAGAACGGAAACAGCATGGACTCCGGTCAACTTTTTTCTTCTATATATGTACGAGTTTTGCTTTCCGTCAGTTAATATTTCATGTGCGGCGCAGAATGTATATTGGCCAGCCACGTCCCCGTATGCGTGTCTGGATACACCATCCCCGGTGTCTGTAACACATTAGTCGCCTTACTGCTGTCTGGTGAGCATACTTCCCTGTTGAAAGAATCAATTCTGCAGTGAAGCACGCTTTTAAGGTAATCACGCGTTTACTGTACGGCTTTTTATGCCCAGTGCTTTCCTGAATCCTTTTTCCGTTTACTTTGCAGAAGTGCTGAAGTAACAGCATAGGCAGTTGAAAACACGTAATGAAAAAGCTTGCACTGCTACTATTCCAGCTTTGCAGAGCGCGCTCACAATGACTCGGTGCTAGCTGTTGTGCCCAGAGTATAGACCATAGACTATAGCTTAGTAGGCATTCTTATATAAACGCAGAAAAAGTAACGTTGCTTTTGATGAGCTGCGCCGAACATGGTTGTTACATGTTCTGTCCCAGCTGCCTACCGTGGACCAAGTTAGTCTTACTTAATTTTCTTTTCTTTTTTTTGGAGTGAGGTCCTCTACAGGGATAAAACCCTGTAGGTTGTTAGCGGCAACATGAAGAAGCCCCTAGTATATATTCTGTTGTTCCTAATTAAATAGTTTGTAATTATTAATTACTGACTTCCATATTATTACAATTACGGAAGGTGTGCAACACTTAGGTTATAGTGCTGAACACACACGAAGACACATTTTTATTTGCGGCACGCTTTCTCCTGTGTGGATACGTTTTCCGCATTTTCAAGAAAGCCCGCGAAATATAAAAGAAGTCATTTGGCTTCCAGCTTGCGTGCCGCAGTAGTGCTGCCCTCTAACACGCTGCGAACGAACTGATTCCTTCCGCGCAGGGCCTCCGATATCGGGCAGCGCGCGTGCTTCCTGATCTCGGAGGCTATAGTTAAATGAACCAATTCTCTCATTGACACGACATGTGGCCGTTTTTTTTTTTTTTTTTTGTGCTGGCTGCTACGTTCGTAAGCACGTTTGGTTTGGCCTAACGTTGCTAAGTGATAACGTGCGCTGCGAATTTTGACGACCTGAGTTTTGTAGGCTGCCTGTACTGTTGTCACAAAAAGGTCGTGCGCTCAGACACGAGGCTCGCCACTATCGCAGGAATTTCGCGCTCTTATCAAGATGAACGCCCTGTAAAAACGCGATGCAACCGCCGAATTATTCAATGGAGCATGTTTAATTTCTTCGCTACGTGTTTTCTTTTTCTTTTTTGAACGCCACACACGTGAAAGATAGCGGGCCACAACTAAGTGCAAATTATATTGTAGAATGTGTTCTAAAACCTATAGTATCGAAATGTCTGTGGTAAATATACGAGTTGAAAAGTTAGTTATTGATAATGCAAGACTGGGGATTAATTAAGAACACAATAACGCTGTAGTCTTCTTCAGCTGGCTGGTAGCAATACGTACTCGGTTTTAAAGGCACAGGAGGCATCACTTCTTTAAAACTCGACGCATGCGCGATAGCTGGGCCAGCACCTATATAAACTGGCCTTTTACGTCTGCACGTCTGCCCAGAAACGTCATCGTCGTCGCGCGCTAATTGAAAGACGAAATATTCCGTCTTGTTTCAGCCGGCCGCACACACGAAGCATTGTGCCGTGCAGCCCGCACCGTGGATCTCAAGCTATTGCGTTTAACACTTCGCCGACTGTCACAGACGTCGTAGTTGAAGGTTCCGGATTATTTCGGCCAGCTCTGGTGAACCCCAATCTAAGCACACGTGCATTTTCGCATATCACCTCCTTTTCCAATTCCCATTCTCTCTACCCATACGAAATGAAGTTAAATATGGATGTCGAGAAATTCCATACGTACAATGCAATAGCGGGTACAAAACAAATTAAAATGAAACGAAATGGTACTTTCCAGTACACCTCAACGCGCTAATTGTGTAGAAATCTAATTAGGGCAAAAAATTTTCGGTACGGTATGCATTGAGTCGTAAGGTTTGCTCAGCGAGGGCAGAAGGGCCTTGCATAGACGTTTGTTGACTTGAGCCATGATTTTGAATTTGTGCTTTTGAAGCTTGTCCGTGACATGCGTTAGCTTTTTGCTAAATCTTCATGGGATTACTAATGAACACTGATGAGTTGACTGAGTTGTAATGACGTCAACTGAAGCTGTTCACAAGATTGTAATCGAAGCGCATTTGACTTCATTCTGTTGGTTATGAATAGGCTACGAATAGCCGGCCTTGGTAGGGAACTTGGGAACTCGTGAACAGCATCACGAAACCATAGCCACTGAGATACCGCGGTAGGTTACCGTGCCTTCTTTTTATAGGGGATACGGAGAGAGTCGCGAACAGCTACATCAACTTGTTAAACCTGAATGATACCCAAAGAAGGCCATTCAGGCCACGCGCAGCCTGTGGGTTTGGATGTCTTGAGATACCTGCTCCTTAGACTGTCTGTCGGCATGTTGTAGACTGCCTTGGTCTAGACTCGTTTTTTGTCTGTAGAAAGTACGCAGACTTCCGAACAGCTTCATGGCGATAAGTCTACAGACGACTGTCTACTGAACGTGTAAATCTTAAGTGTACATCTACAGGCTGTCTGTTGACATTCTGTAGATGTCACAGATAGCAACACCAAGAAGAGGTCTACAGACTTTCTGCAGAGTATCTAAATATGATTTCGTAGAGATCGTCATCCCGAAGACGTCATCAGATTGCTTGGTAACTAAGTGGGTGATGTGTATGTTTCTTTTTTCCCGGCATTCCGACGTGCTTCAGCGATGGTGGACAACTTGCTGACCGTGGACGTCAACGACGATGGCCTCGTGTCCTTTCCCGAGTGGCTGTCGTATATCCGGAACGTGAAGTCCAAGGAAAACAACGAAAACGGCGGTGGCGTCGCAAGCCACGAGACAGCGAAGCACTCTCATTCAGAGCAGTGACCCGAAGGGAAAAAAAAAAAAGCTGGCCAGATCTCGTTCTCCGCCATGCATCTTCATGCCTGCACAAAGCCCGAACGAACCTTTATTCACTTCAAAATACGCCGGCAGCATGGAAACTAAACGCAACACTACGAAGTCATGCTCGTCAAAGTGTGGACGGTGACGTCAGGCCCCTTGCATCTTTGTTTGCAAAGTTGTTGTGTCAAGGTTCAGCCGCATCCGCTGTTACGCGGAAACTTTCGAGGGACCGTATTGGTGCCTCCGCCTTCTTCTTTTTTTGTTTGTGTCCAACCTTCACTAAGTCAATGTTGCAGTGTAACATACTTGTAATGCCGGCGAAGGCAGCGTGTGACCACAACCCCTTCTCTCTTTCCTCCACGAAGAGCAGGCGGAGTTGGTTGTTTTTGTTCATAAGGGCTACAAGAGAAGGACATGTGCTTGTGTTTTTCATTCTGAAAAACAGACACGTGTATCTTGATTTCATACCACACGATCCTGACCATGTTCAAGATTTGAACAAAGTTTCAGTCCACGCGCATATTTTGAGTGTTTCAATGCTTGGTGGAATTTAAGTACTACCTTCCTGCCACGGGAAGCTTACATGGATAGGTGATGGCCTTATTCCGTCTCTTTATACGAATGCCTCCCCGCAACGAACAAAGCGAGAGAGGCGGACCGAAGGGGCTTTGTTTGCCTCTTTCGTGACGAGTACAGAAAAAAAAATGTTATAACAACATCATTGTACAAATCTGCAAACTACTGCATAGTCCGAGCATTATAAATGCAGTTGACATCAATTTTCTCGGAAAGAAAAGAAAAACGTCCTAGTTGTACCGAATTTTTGGGAGCCGTACCGCGATTTCTCCGTAAGGAGAGCGTACAGAGAAACGGTGTTGCGTCGTCTTCGGATTCGTGAACCATACACGTTTGTACCAGAAAGAAGTAATAAGTTATTGCAATGATCACTTATCGCGTATTAAAACTGCATAATATAGGGCACCATACTAATGAAAATCAGTTTTTAAAGGGAATCTTGTTTTGCCTCTCTGGGTTTTAGCGCTAATGATTGTTTCCCCGCCTATATATATATATATATATATATATATATATATATATATATATATATATATATATATATATATATATATATATATATATATATATATATATATATGAGAAGCCAACAAACAGTGACACAAAGGTCAACATAGGGGAAATTACTTGTGCTTAATTATTGAACTAACGAAATGATAAATTAATGGAAATTAAAGTGGATGAAAAAACAACTTGCCGCAGGTTGGAACCGAACCCACAACCTTCACATTTCGCGTGCGATGCTCTACCAATTGAACTACCGCGGCGGCGTTTCCCCATCCACTTTCTTGGGTACTTATGTGTCCTAGTGGAACCCTGGGAGTGTCAGCCAGCGCCACCACCCACAGACCTTGGTGGCGGATGTGGAACGTCCTCTTTGCCGCAGGCAAAATGCGAAGGTTGTGGGTTCTGTTCCCACCTGCGGCAAGTTGTTTTTTCATCCACTTTAATTTCCATTAATTTATAATTTCTTTATTTCATTTATTAAGCACAAGTAATTTCCCCTATGTTGTCCTTGGTGTCAGTGTTTGTTGGCTTCTCATGATATGACTAACAAAAATCGGGCCCCCCGGTTAACCCCCTTTCTTCTCGTTTATATATATATATATATATATATATATATATATATTATAAATAAATTCCCTGTGGCAGGCAGCATAATGCTAGATATTAAGCTGGGTTACACTCAGAGGCAGACTTTACTTGCACGAAAAATTGATAGACTAATTAACGAAAGACGACAAATTAAGATATTCGTTCATTACGGTACGCAAAGCAATTTACGAATTGTAGCCGGTGAATTTTCAAGGTTTATCCACTTGGAACACAGTTTCAAGATGACGCCACGTGGTCTTTAATATTCAAAGTGTGCTACGAGATGTGTAGGATTTTATTACTTTTGTGCTTCGATGCATAAAACGGCGCTTTTTACTTTAAGAAAGTAAGTGCAACAATGGTGCACCTTTACCGCAAGTTTCACGGCGCCTATCATGAAGCCCGTACGATGTTTGGAAATCGCTTCAGATAGATATGCCTTGTAAGCTCATCGGCTACAATTCGTAAATTGCAATACATGGAGCGTAAAGTAAATTACTGAAATGATCATTGCCGAAGTCTTGTTAATTATTTGCTCATTCATTTCGATTTCTTGTGCGAGTTATGTCCGCCGCTTGGAATAATCCAGCGCCGCTTGGAATAATCCAGCTTGAAGACTACAATTACACTATCTGCCACAGGCGATATTTGAAAATTCTGCATGATCTAAAGAAAAAACAAAAAAAAAACCTTCCCGTATAAACTTGGTCGGCTGGGTAGTTATGAAAGTTTATTAAATGGTAAGGAAATGGGGTGCAACAAGCTGGTCCTACTTCTTCACTCGTCTGCAAGTATAGACTCCTCAGTCCGGAGGTCCAGCAGCAGTCGCGGCCCGTCGTACCCGCTCCACCAGCCGTAGCTGGTTTTCCAAGCCTGAGCTGGACAGTGCTACTTCTCACTGGTCTAGGGTATACGTTTCGAAGACGTGGTAGGTTCGTGCTGACCGCTGGTTTGCAGCTGCTGGTCGCTCTCAAGCCTAGTAGGCATCTTGGGTCACGAGGTATGGGCACGGGGCAGGGAACGTGCGGGAACAGGCAACTGCGGCGCTGAGCGCGTGCAACTGGATATGTACCGCGCTGGGTCTCGGCCAACACTCCAGAATGAATGTGCGACTGTGACACAAAACGTATGAAACCTTGAACTATAGACATGTGTCGTAATTTTCTCTCCATATACCTCTCAACATTATTGGCACAACATTTTGTACCATACATCGGCTGAGTCCCAGTGACGCATACAGGTAACAACAGCACGCGACAAGGCTGTGCTCGTGCCATTCCTACTGTTGCTAGCTGACTACAAATCAATCAATCAATCAATCAATCAATCAATCAATCAATCAATCAATCAATCAATCAATCAATCAATCAATCGATCAATCAATCAATCAATCAATCAATCAATCAATCAATTTTCACCTTAAAAGAGGAGACATGACTAAAAGCAGGGGTACAGCTGGACAAGAGTCCTCCCACTTATACACTTGAATGCAGAGCACTGCAGAACATCACAAATATGCTACACTTAAAAACAAAGTAATGATTGAAACGAAACGCACCTTCAAGCGAAACGTAAAGCACATATACATACATACGCATATACATACACATTTATATTTACAAACATACAAATATTTATAGATGCAGATACACATTATGCACATGTACACATAGATACCATATACACAAGCATATGCACATGGATATATATACACATGTATACAACTTCTGTGCTAACACTCATGTGTGACTACAATATAAGCGAACAAAGAGTTTATACAACACTAGTATATCTGGCACAACTGACAAAATAGTCTTGTTGCATGATTTGGATTACACAAAGCACTCTTCCTTTGCGAGTTTATTAAGTAGAATAGGCATAGTGTATGTTAATGATTGCTTGTCGTAATTGGTTCGAGGTGTAAGGACATGCCATTCTTCTTTATGCCTAATATCACGGATGCTATGGTTTACATTCAGATCTACTAGGGAAAACACAATAGATTCATGAGACTTCAAATATGACTTGTAGCTCAAAATACAAAGATAATTGTATAGCAACAATACAGATAAAATGTCAAACTTTACGAACAGATTTTACGCAGAATATGAGCAAGGAATATTGTAAATGCGTCGCACTGCTCTTTTCTGAAGCAAATGCAATTTGGTGACGTTCGCCTTGCTAGTAGTGCCCCAAACGAGGTTACAGTACTGCAAAACTGAAAACACTAGAGCATTGAAAAGTTATATCTTAATGTTAATAGGAAGAAAACATTTAAAACGTGCTATTCCCACAGTAAAAGAGGCCCCCTCACCCCAAGTTCAATAGGGCGCAAGCCGTTTCTCTTAGACTATTACAGACCGGTACATATCCATGTCTGGCCGTTCTGCACGAAGTTTAAGCCGACGTATATCGCGGCGATGCGTGCCCGTCCTGCGGGCAGACCTTCAATCTAGCACACATTCTCTGGGAGTGTGAGTCGAGATACCCCAAGTTCACCAAGGAGATGTGGTACTCGCTTCTGCGTAGCCCTGCTCTAGACAAGCAAATCCTGACTGTCTAGCGTGCCCGCGACCAGTGACATATATATGTGACCGGGCCAGTGACACACACACACACACACACACACACACACACACACACACACACACACACACACACACACACACACACACACACACACACACAAAATATATATATATATATATATATATATATATATATATATATATATATATATATATATATATATATATTAACCGGGTACGCGACGCGTTCGCATCCTCGCCGGACCACTCACTCACTCACTCATGTGTTCCACATGATCGTTCCAGCTTAGGTCTAGAGAATGTTACACCTAATGTAGAGACCGTGTTAACAATTTCTAAATTATCCGTACCTATTTTCATTTTTATTGGACTTCGTAATTTTTGCCTCTTTGCGTATACACAACTTTTGTTTTGCTGGCATTTATTCGCAAACAGTTTGCATCAGTCCAATCTTTAAAATCTCTTAGCGCTTTGCTCCCTTCAAGCTCTAGCTCAGCCTCCGATGTAGCAGTAATAAACATTGCTGTGTCATCTGCATAAGAAATACATTTGGCCTGTTCTGAACCTTTTGGCATATAATTTACGTAGATTATGAACAGTAGTAGCCCACGGATACTCCCTTGCGGTACTCCTACTCTTATAACCTGAAAATTGGACTTTTCCTTATCTATATCTACATATTGTGCTCAATGAGATAAGTAGGGTTTAAAGAGCCCTAAGGCTCT
Source organism: Dermacentor variabilis (assembly GCF_050947875.1). Lineage (NCBI taxonomy): Eukaryota > Metazoa > Arthropoda > Arachnida > Ixodida > Ixodidae > Dermacentor > Dermacentor variabilis. Next base: position 162,071,561 of record NC_134573.1, read on the forward strand.
TTATGCTACGGATAGCATAAGCCTGGAGCTTAGCGACTAAAATTTTATCATTCACAAGATGAAATGCTTTGGAGAAATCTATATATATTCCCATAATTCATTTTTTATTGTTGAACGCTCGCAGGATGGTCTCTTTTCGAGTTAAAAGAGCTGTCTCTGTGGAAAGATGCTTCCTGAAACCATGTTGGTAATGGCCTAGCAAATTATTTTTGTCAAGATACGATAGTACTTTATTAAGAATTATTTTGTCAATGCCTTTCGAGAATACTGGTAGGATCGAAATTGGACGATAATTGCCTAGTAAATTTTTGTCGCCTTTTTTAAGCACCGGATGTACTCTAGCTATTCGCATGTCTTTCGGAAATTGGCCAGACGAAAGAATCAGGTTATAAATGTGAGTAAGACTAGGACAAATGATGTCAAGGACATGCTTTACAAGCCTTATATGAATGCCATCTGTGTCCTGCGATTTACTATTCTGGACTGTGCTTAGAGAAGAAAGAAATTTTAGCATAGTTAGTTGGACTGAGGAAGAACGATTTCGCACTAATGTTTTTCAATAAATGAAGCATCATACCTACTACTGTATGAATCACTGCAGGGATTTACTTGTTGAACAAAGAAATCGTTAAAAGCATCAGCTAGTGTTGCGCCAGATAGCTTTTTACCTTGACGCTCAAAGTTATCTAAAAGAATGTGGGATTTAACTGGACGTAACAGGCAGCTTAGACTTCTCTATGTCACATCTGATCGCATTGTTGCGGGCTCTAAATCAAGTATTGAAGACATAATTCTTTAGCTGCTCTCAGTTTCAAGACTAGCTGAGTTTTCATGTTTAACAATATGGCCGTGCAGGGCATTTTTAGGCTTAATTATATTTAATAATTCATAAGTAACCCAATGTTTACGAGCTTTCGAAGGTTTCTTAAACTTTTTCAAATGAGAATGTTCGTGGTATATCTTTCTAAAGTACTGATGAAAGCGGAGTACGCAATTTCACTGTTGTTCGAATTTAGGACGTTGTTATAGGGATGCAGACTAACGGAGCTGCGAAAATCTTCTAGAGAAAGTGGTGTTATGTCTTGAATATAGCGAATTTGTGTACTCTTTTTTTATTAAACGGCAGGTACTACTGATTAACATAAACATAACTAAATGGTCGCTGATATCTGTATAAATATTATCCGCCATTACGTCATCAAAGCGTTTGCAATAAAGAGGTCTAGTAGCGTGGCACTTCCGTGAGTATCACGTCACGTGTTGGCGCTGCAATTACATTGCTTAAACTGTTCGCAATCAGCAGGTCCTGAAATTATTGCCTATATAGCGCGTGTGCGTAAGCATGTCTGCGTTACAATCACCTTCCAGGAAAAGGCTAAAATTTCCGTGTGCTACATTACCGAAAAGTTTGCCAGTGAACTCAAAAACCAGATAACATCACTGGATGGTGGGCTGTAGATGACGCAATAGAAATTGTCGCGGCTGCGTAGTGTAAGTACTTCAATATCTTAGTTGATAATACAGAAATCGTCCACAGTTTCACGTGTGATGCCTACCTCTACAAGAAGATCCACACCGCCCCCGCAATTATCTTCACAGTTTCGATAAAGGCACTGATAGAAAGTAGGGCAAAACACCTGCGACGTGTTAGTGTACCATGTTTCTGTTAGCATTATTGCCGTGAAATGCCCATTTATGCTTTCCAGGAGCACTTCCATGTCATCTTTTTTGTTTACCAAGGAACGAACGTATTGTTGAAAAAAATGACAGTGATGGTCTCTTTGCTTCCACCAAGACGTTTACATCGTTTAATATAAAAATCCCACAATTGTAACGTAACACACAAGTAAAATGAAGAAACACGATAAGAAGTGTCCCTACTCGATGTTAAATAAGTCATCCAGTTTCCCTACACGATGCTGAATAAGTCATCCAGGCTATTCATTAAAACAGTAGCCGTCCCAACTGGTTTGCGAACAAATATCTTGGCGTTTCTTGTCCAAGCATACTGCCACTGGCAATATTTTCCGCTTCACGGCACCGCATAGTCGCTTCACGGCAGGGCACAAATGCTTGTTTACAAAACGGGCATTTTTGATGGAAAGCCTAAATCATTAGTAATTAGCCTTTGCTTTCCAGCCTTCTCTAGAAAAGAGCCTCGTGATGTTCTTCGTGCAAACTGAATGACAAAGTTAGGGGCAGTAGTATTGCCTGGTGTTTTAGCGCCGTGACAGATTTGCATGTCAGAGCCGTCGAGGGGCATGTCTATAGCTCGTCCTAATTTTTTTGGCGATTTCTCTGATATTATCGTGAGAAGCATGGGGCACGCCCTTCACTACTACATTATTGCATCTTGAGTGCTGTCCACTTTGTAGAAGTCTAGACTCACATTGCTTCAGCACCACACGCAGAGCATCACGCTTATTCTTCAATTATTTGACATTTTCTTTGAATGCTTGATTTTCTAACGAGCTCTCGCGTCATTTAGATTTCAGCACTGCGTTGGATGTGCATGCTTTTTTTCTTGATTTTTACTTTTCGAAGGGCTATCATAGGAACTAAACTGGTTCTGGATTTCTATGCGCCCATATCACAGTCTAGGCTTTGGAAAAGTGAATAGGTGATGAATGATAGAACCTGTCTGAAAGTGCGAATATAGAACGAAAAAAAAAAGTAAAAGTGATAGACGGTGGCCACAGGAAAGAAGGTAAGTTACTTTTCATTCGTGGCACAAAAGAAATTCTTATTTGCCCTAGTGCAGACACAACGCCCGGCCTACTGCACGCGTGTATTATGCCTACGTATAACAAAACGAGATAAAGAAAGGAAATAAAAAAAAATAGGAAGGACTGGGCTGAGGGCCTGGCGTTCGCTGCCGTTAGTATGGGAACACATGTCGAGGCACAAGCTTTCCGTAAGTGACAAGCGCCATCTGCCACAAGTCGTAAGAAGGCACACGGCAAATGACTTTCCACGCGGAGTTGCTGGACGCGGGACTATATAGCTGCTTCCTGCGACGCGCAGTCGCAGCGGAGTTTCGTAGCGCCGCTTATCTGCGCAGTCCGTGGACGACGAGGTTATCGCGGGCGCTCACGTCGTCTTATCAGCGTCCAACGTGGCTGCCCCGTAGCCGCCACCTCTCCTTCGCGACTCCGCCAGCAGGAAGAAAGCCGTGCTTGGGCTCCCGCAGCTGCCACTGAAAACTGCCCGTCAAATCATTCGCGGGCCCGAGACAAGTTATACGCTGTGTTATTCGCCAGGAGGCGAAACTTGCGAGGAGGGGAAAACAAAGCCCCGCCGCGGAGTCCTTGTTTCTGCGTTTGGCTGTGCGTTCATCGTGCATTTTCTTTTTTTTTTTCCCTTGGTGCGTCGTGATGCGGTCGACGCTCGTTTCTGCGGCCGCTGGCCGGACACCGGTGCTCGCGGCGTTGTGCCTGTCGTGTGTGGTCGTGAGCTGCGTTTTCCCGAAGGCGGCGATGGCGACTTCCGGTGACGGCGGCGACAAAGTAGCCGAAGTGCGACGGAAATTCGGAGCGAGGGATGTAATCCACGACATCGAGTAAGTGCACCAAGAAGGCTCGCGCATACGGTCGTCCGCGCTTCCGTCGGTACAGCGGTGAATGCGGTGCGCTGCGATGCAACGAAGTCGATGTTCCTGCGCATTGCTGACCGCTCTGAGCGACAGTGCACGCGACCGGTGAAAGCTACGAGGATGCCCGGGCAGCACATTATTCAGCCCGATACCTTGAACCTAGCAGCTGCTGTGGTATTACTTTCTTTGCTCTCCAACCCAGCGCTAGGGCGCTCTGTACGGAAGTGTGGACGAACGTACAAGTACGCGCGCTTGAGTCCCGCGAGCTCCTGAACCGAGAAAATATATATGTATATGGTCGCAGAAGTCACGGTTCAAGGCACCGTGTTGAGCAACCATGTGGCATCTATGTTCATGTGGCTGCTGTTGCTTCTCGACAAAGCGTTATCTCTGAAAGCGAGCAGCGAGGCTTCTGAGAAATGTCGCGTGCATATGTTACTTTGCTTCGCAAAGCACCACTCAAGAGCTCTGGACAGAACTGCGGAAGGCTGCACAACTTATCAGTGCCTTAGGTTCGAATCGTTTGCTCAGTTTGGCACAGCGAAAAAAAAAAGCTAATTTGTGCTTTGACTAGACGTTCGCTCGCTTAAATATAGATATCGCAGTCAAATGACCAGTTAAGAACTGACGCCATGTTGAGGCAGATTGCTTACGATGTATGGTGGATAGGGCAAGCGCTATCTTCAGTATGGTCGAGTCATCTCAAAAGATTAGCAAATTTAACTTTTCAGCCTGACGTCGGATGCAATCTTAACTACTACAACGAAAACTACTGCGACTGCTGTGGCATTTTCTTTAGTAAAAATGGAGGCCATGGCATAATGCAGGCAACGTAAGTACTGGATAAAAATAATGAACCATAACATACTGCTTACCTTATCGATACGATTCCGGAATCAGGCTGAAGTGTTCCCACAGGGCGCAATCCTATGGTCATAGCCATTGTGCACAATAATATACAATGTATGTTTAGTATAATATGCAATAATATGAACACGCGCACATTATATATATATATATATATATATATATATATATATATATATATATATATATATATATATATATATATATATATATATATATATATATATATATATATATATATATATATATATATATATATAGAAACGAGAAGAAAGGGGGTTAACCGAGGGGCCCGATTTTTATTAGTCATATCATAAGAAGCCAACAAACACTGACACCAAGGACAATATAGTGGGAATTACTTTTGCTTAATAAATGAAATATAGACACAATAAATTAATGGAAATTAAAGTGGATGAAAAAACAACTTGTCACAGGTGCGACCCGAACCCAAAAGCATCGTATTTCGCGTGCGATGCTCTAACAATTGAGCTACCGCGGCGCCGTTTCCCCATCCACTTTCTTGGGTATTTATGTGTACTAGTGGAACCCTGGGAGTGTTAGCCTGCGCCACCACTCACAGACCTTGGCGGCGGACGTGGAACGTCCTTTTTGCCGCAGGCGTCACGAGAACATGATCTTTTTGGGTGAAGGCAACTGGTCAATAAACCCAGATATGCTACCTCAAGGCATCAATGTTGCAATATTCGAGACCCTCGTTATGTAATAAACTAGAAGAAAGGGGGTTAACCGAGGGGCCCGATTTTTATTAGTCATGTCATAAGAAGCCAACAAACACTGTCACCAAGAACAATATAGGGGGAGTTACTTTTGCTTAATAAATGAAATAAAGAAACAATAAATTAATGGAAATTAAAGTGGATGAAAAAACAACTTGTCACAGGTGCGACCCGAACCCAAAAGCATCGCATTTCGCGTGCGATGCTCTAACAATTGAGCTACCGCGGCGCCGTTTCTCCATCCACTTTCTTGGGTATTTATGTGTACTAGTGGAACCCTGGGAGTGTTAGCCTGCGCCACCACTCACAGACCTTTGCGGCGGACGTGGAACGTCCTTTTTGCCGCAGGCGTCACGAGAACATGATCTTTTTGGGTGAAGGCAACTGGTCAATAAACCCAGATATGCTACCTCAAGGCATCAATGTTGCAGGATTCGAGACCCTCGTTATGTAATAAACTAGAAGAAAGGGGGTTAACCGAGGGGCCCGATTTTTATTAGTCATGTCATAAGAAGCCAACAAACATTGTCACCAAGAACAACATAGGGGGAGTTACTTGTGCTTAATAAATGAAATAAGGAAACGATAAATTAATGGAAATTAACGTGGATGAAAAACTTGCCGCATGTGGGAACGGAATCCACAACCATCGCATCTCGCGAATTAATTAAGATAATTACGATAATCTTACGCTTACAACGCACCTTCCGATTTTATTCGTAAATAAACCCCAGAAGCGCTAACTTCATTGTTGACAGAATGCTGTACCTACGATCCTAGTTTGAAATAAAAAGCCTGACTTCTAGATCGTTCTTATTATGTGTCGGTATACAACCCCTACATTTAAAGATTGAATGCCAATCGATCTTGCCGCAACTTCTTTTTCAGCAGCATAACAAATCTATAGTGAATATATATATATATATATATATATATATATATATGTTCACATGGCCCTTTGTGACGTTTTTTATTTGACGTTTCGGCGAGTAAAGAGGCGTGGAAGTCCATGCTGCCTACCAATACGGTGTGTAGCAAGCAAGGAACCGTTTACTTCATATATATATATGTAATGTAACAACAAAAAGAATAAGGGTAGCTGAAGGGCCCGGTATATATATATATATATATATATATATATATATATATATATATATATATATATATATTTGCAAGAATTTATGAAGTGAACAGACAGTGAAGTCAAATAACTGATAGGAAGAACTACAAACCTAAAATCTATGAAACCAAAAACAATAAACCTGGATACAGCCGGTCTATCAAAGCGGAAGTGTATTTTTTTCTTATGATCTTTTCCTTCAGGCACCTCAAAGAAGACCTGAAGACGATCACAGACCTGCAAATCGAGGGCAAGCTGACGGAAGACGAGACTATATTTTACTTCCTTCGGTAAGTTCGTCGTGTTCCTGTCTGTAGCATAGACAACTGACACTTTGTAAAAAAAGAAAGTTATCTTTTACGCTTCGTTGCCATACTTTGAAAATTAATTTTGCTAACTACTATTCACGTGCGGCACTGGCACCTAATTTCTATTATATTTCCGTTGTGACCTGTGCGTTCATTATTGCCTTGATTTGCAAACTTCACAGACATGCAGAAGCCTGGGAACTGGTCCAATTTTTATATCAATTGAAAATGGCTTTGTATTCAGTGTGACAGGCATACCGTGTTTAACTTGTTGAAAAGGTCCTACACACCATGCAAGGATAGCTTGAATACACGGGTCATTTCTTCGAAAAGTAAAAGGCGTCACTTGTAATTTATCCCCGTAAAATCTAGAGCCACTCTGTTTAACTTAAGTTTTTGTAGTATGACTTCACCATTCGTGAAGCTGATTGAAGTTTGTAAGAAAATAGACATATTGCTTCGCCTGACCTTACCAAGCGCTGTTTCATCGAACTAGAAAGTGAGGCACCGGGCTCGTCAAAAATGTGTGTTCGCGAATGTCTACGTTTCTATACTAAGTTCATGTATTACAAAGTGCATTACGCTGCTGCTTGCCACCATTTTTTTTTTATGAAGGAACTAAAGCAGGTCTGCAGGTTTCTAAAACAGAACTTGATGAAATGCAGAAATGGCCGTGTACCGTGCGATTGGGTGCACGTTAAAAAAAAACCCAGGTGCTTAAAATTTAATTCGCGGACCTCCCACTACGGCGTGCCTCAATATCATATCGTGGTTTTGACACGTAAAATTCCAGAATTTCGTTTAATGAACTTTAATTAGCGTTCCTGCCATTCGCAGCATGCACGACTTCGATGACAATAACATGCTTGACGGCTGGGAGCTGCTAACCGCGATGAAGCACATGGGGGCGCACGGCCATGGCAAGGAGGAAGCCGAGACCGGAATCAGTGAGACAGTTGGTAAGTGCCACGATCCACTGGAAATGAAAGACGCACTTCGTTGTAGCGCTTCCTTCTTTTACTGCGCAAAAACTGCTACGAGCTAGGATATCGGGATATCCATGTATTATCACGGCTCCTTGTAGCGTCACAGCTCCCTGTAACATCAAAGCTCCTTGTATACGCCATCACATTCGAAGACTCGGGAAAGAAAATAACGTAGGAAGAAAAGTTCATTAGTTTACGTGGGTTTGGAACCCAATGGCTCCTAAGCGAGTGCTCAGTTACTTCTCCACAAACCATTCTGCTTCTTTGCATGGGACTAACACATTCTATTGAAGAAGTATGGGAGAGGCCTTTGCCATGCAGTGGGCGTAACCAGGCTGGTGATGATGATGATGATGAAGACATTCTATAGCAAGAACAAATCACTACAAAAATTGGAGGTAACTCCGAACACATGCACTCAAGTCATACAGTGCGGAGGTGATTATTGATCTGCATACACACTGCGAACGTAAGCAGCTGATTCCCGAAAGAAAGAGGGCGTTTCGCGGTATACTTCAGCATGTCTGTGGCACATCGCAGAGCATAATAACTCTATGCTCTTTCCCTTTCTTGATGTTCCTGGCAGCAGCGATCACACTCACTCAGGTACATTCTCGCCCCCCCCCCCCCCCATTTCTCCATGTGCCAGCTGCTTTGTATCATTATTTTTCTTTGCGCTAGTACATTTCTTTCACTATATCCGCGAAGTGCGATAACGCACTTTCTTTAAAGCATTGAGCAGAGGTTGATCTAAGCATACAAGAACACAGCCGGTATCGTAACGGTGTCTTTAAATGATTGCGAATGCACATCAGCAGGAGTAGTCGCTGCTACAAGAGCCAGCAAAAGAGGGTACAAATAATCGCTAGGCTCGCACAATCTCGTCTTTGTCTCGTCCGAAAACGACATCCGATGGCATAGTTATACCACAGTCTTTCGTTATATTGAAACAGTCGGTACCCCCTCTTTAACCTTGATATCCATGTGTCCTTTACCCTTTAACCGTGTGTCCACCTGCAGCTAAGGTTAGCCGAGCTGTTCACCGAAAAAAAAAGAAAAAGCTGCAAGATACCAAAAAAGCAACGGTATTTGGTTGTCAAAGACCGGACGACCAAGTACCGTAGGTTTTAGCATTACCTTGGACCGTATTTCTAAATCGATATTTTTTTCTTTTTCGTTGAAGAGCGTGGCTAACTTTATAGCTGGGATACCCTGTGTAGCTCTTCGCGCATGCAGAAATAAAGACGTCCCAGTACTCCTACAACCTCTTAATTTGGCGGTTGGAGTGGACGGATCACGCTTGCATGCCATCGCTGATCCATTAATGGCACACTGCCGTGTCTAATCCTGACTCTTCGGCGACTGCGTGCATTTCAGAGGCTGTGGACGCCCTGATGCATTTTGACAAGAACAATGACGGATTCCTGGAGTACGCTGAGCTTCGCTCTTCCTCTGACGAACCATAGAAGGCGCCCGTGTGACGACAAGCCCACGGTGTCATCGTTTCTCCTCCATGTTGTGATTTACAGTATTTAAGAATGGCGTGGTCACGGCATGAAGTTTATGCGGGCGTCATCCTAACAACGGAACGCGTCTTCAATGAACCGAGCATCTGATGTCTCCAGGTTGTTTAAGATACCCTACGTGGATTAGCAAGGAGCGAGCTGGGCAGCTTTGGTGGTTTCAAACCTCCCGTGCACTAAGCAAGTGGTTGTTTTATATCTGTTTAATGTAACCGCCGAATAAAGTTGATTTTTTAGCGAGTTTTTATATAACCTTTTAGTTTTTAGGGTACTTGGGATAAGTTTCAAGCTGTAGATCGTCGGCGCCCATCACAGTTGTTCATTCAAATCTTCATAGTGTTGTTAATCATCATTTAGGTAACCAAAAGCGTTCCGGGCGGCGCGAACTACACAAATATGTTCTTAGGCATTCACGTGTGAACGTACGGGGTGTTTCACTTAACTTGGACCAAACTTTAAAGATGTGCAAACGCTACATAGCTGGACATAACCAATGTAATGTTGTTTGCCGGGTCTTGTAGATACTCGGATTACTTTCAGCATTCCGTGTAATTAGATAATTAGTCTTATTTAGTCAACTTTTCAATTATCCTAATTCGCTGACAAGTGTCAATGAGAAAATTGTAGAGCAACATCCGAAACTCCCGATACAGCTTTCTGTTTCTGAATAGGTGCGACATAAGTGTTTTTCCGAGCGTGAAAGATGCCCGCGAATAAACGCAAAGTTGCTCGATCGGCCATTCGCGCAGCAATTTTGCGTGTATTCGCAGGCATGTTTCACGCTCGGAAAAACTTTCATGTAGCACGTATTGAGAAACAGAAAGCTGTATCTAGAGCTTCTCATGTTGTTCTACAATTTTCTTATTGACACTTCTCATCTAATTATTATATGTGAGAAGTTAATTAAGACTATCTAATTATGTGGAATGTAAAAAAAAAACAATCTGACCATCTTTAAGCGACAGCAAACATTACCTTGGTTCTGTACAGCTACGCAGCATTTGCATATTTCAAATGTTTGGCCCAAGTTATGTGAAACACCCTGTATAATCCCGATACAAAGGCGATTCCACTGTCACCACCTTTTGCATTAGGTTCTGCCATATTTTTTGTGCAACTACAATCTAAAATTTTTCAGCGGAAGCTTCAAAATAAACATTTCATGGTTTCCTCGCCTGCCCTTTATTAAAACTTGTTGTGTTTGTGCAACCGGGGCCTAAAATTGAGTGGGTCTGCAGCACGTGTTCTTAAATTCGTCCTATTCATTTAATTTCATTAGTCTCCGGCCGTGCCACTCTACATTACTCATGGTGACCGAAATCCTGAATACAAAAAGGCTGTCATCTTGTCTGTTGGGAAAGGGGACGGGGGAAGGAAGAGAACTGCTGACTTGCCGGTCGGTCCACTGTACGGTCATATTTTCAGTTTGCACTCGCGACGATTATTTACTTTCCCACTTGCCTATATATAGTTATTCGACAACAAACCGCAATGATCCATCTAAATTATCTTCCCCTCCCTCCTGATCCCCTCCACCATTACCTGTTTTCGCTTCACGATTGCGAACACTGGAGTCGTACTACCCGCTCCACCCGTTTATTAGAATGGATTACATCGACATCCTGCGGTGGACGTACACTGGGGAATAATGACGGTGAGGTTGTTTCATTGCTCGACATAAAACTTGAGAACGCCGCCGACCTACGCCCATGTCGCCAATATGCTTTAAAAAACGTTCCGCGTGACTGCCGCTAAAGTTTAACTAGTCCACAACGTCATTAGAGAGCTGTGAATGGCGCAAATCGACTATGAACTTTTAGGGCAGAAGTAGGTCATACAATGCGCGGAAATAGATAACTTTATTTGCCAAATTTCTAAGACCTCAAGGCGGGCCTATCTAGTCCGGGGATACCGTTGGTTTTCCAGAAGCTCTAATGACCCGGTCCGCTAAAATAGAGCCCGGTGCTGCGGCTCCGGGTTCGAGCTTCCCGCCTCTCGCAGCTGGAGCCGCGCCCATATCCAGAGCCGAAGCCGCGGCTGCAGCCAAAAGCTGACGCTCGCCAGCTGGGCCCACGCTGTTGTCGCAACTGTCGCAACGGCTGGCACTGACGTCAGTCCCTTTCGGAGGAAGAGAACTGATGAAGGATTGTCAGTGGGTGTAAGCGCAGCCGAAGGCTGGAGACGACAACCGCCGCTTACTTTCCTTACTCTCTCTCTCTCTCTCCCTAGTCCGCTCTCTTGCCCCTCTTCCTCTTCTCGCGAGTTTCGTCTTTCTGGGCACGCCTCAAACGATGATCATGGTGGGCAGAGCCGTCTGTCGCTAGCGTTCGCAACGGACACGCGTCGAGCCGCGGCCGCTAGTCTGCCGCCACTGCGCGAACTCCACGTGTGTTTGTGTGTGTGTGCATATTTGTGCGTGCATGCGCGCACGGTTTCCCCCACGTGGCCTCCCATGCCTGCGTGGCGTTCGTCGCTTAGTTTCGGCAGCTGCTGTCAGGGTTCGAAGCGCGTGAACCTTGAGGCACGGTTGCCGCGTAAGCGTTCGGGCTCTCAAATTTGTCGACGAAGCAGCGGCAGCGGCGGCGGCGGCTCAGCGAGGCTGTCCTTGCGGTAGGCACTCGGAAGTGATTTTCCTGTCTACAGCGTTTGGACGTTGCGCCGGGCGGAGCACAGCTGTTTTTGTGACCTCGTTGTGAAAAGCAAGAAGACATGCAGACCCTCGCGAGCTGGGGCTTTTGTGTGACTGTTTTGTTCGCCGCTGTCGCGGCGGACCTGCCCCCTGATGCCCAAACCGGCGAGGCAGCTGAGCTACGCAAGAAGTGGTCGGCGGTGCAAGTTGCCCGCGACTTGGGGTGAGTGTAAAATCGACCTGCGCACACGTCGCTGTGTGTTAACGCCGTACCGCAGCAGGCCTTCACTTCCGATGACCTGTTTTGCTTGTATTTTTCTCTAAGTTTTTTTTTACGAGAAACAGGTTTCTTGCCAGCGGATCTAAATAAGTGTTGGTACGTTTGTCTGCCTGCTAAAGGTGGCAATAGGACAAACGAAAGAGAGGTAAAAACCACGCATGCTTGTGCTTAAATTTCTCGTGCGTTTACTGCTGCCAAGTTTCTCGAGCAACAATTTACTAGACGTGGCCGCGATGGCGCGTGGTAACAACGACAAAGTCGCAATGCCGAGCTCTAGTCTGGTTGGGCAAATAAAGCAAAACATTTGCAAGGCAGGATCGAGCCACCCGTGGTCTTGCCTCTGAGTAACGAAGGCGATTTCGGGCTTCATACGATTAAAATATATAAAGTACTCAAGTAATCACTCCGAAGTGGCGCTAGAAAACAAGCTAAGCGGAGCGTGAGCGTTTCTTTTTTTTTAGCAGGCGCTTAGCTTTGGAGCTGTCGTGTAGTTGGCAGCCGGTTACGCTGTGATCACGCGCGTCGCAGTTCCAGGCAATTAAAAGTGACGGCTTTTTCTGTTCATTTCGGCGCGACGACACGTAGTACGAGTTAGAAACACCACCATTGCCTGAAACCCAGTAGGAACGGGCAGACGACGATTCATCCATTACGCAGAGTGCCACTCGTGTATACTAAACATGTGTGTTCGGGCCTGTGTACGTTCGCAAAGCCATAAAAAAAAGCGATTTTGTGCGTCTGTTTCATTCGAAACTTTAGTATACGTCGCTTTCGACGTGTCCGACCTTTTCCACGCCGACTGAGCTACGCGCATGGGGAGTTTAGGAAGCCTGTTTACGTGGGACTCTTCTAAGCACCCTTTTTTCTTTCTTTTCATCCGACGTCATGGCTAATTGTAGAACGAAAAAAAAATTCTTTAGGGCCCCTAGTGGTAAAGGTCGAGACGTTTCAGTTTGAGCATGAGCAGCTTTATTGGCGGCGGCCAGATTCTACCTTCTTCTAAATTTTTCTGGACTAGAGATAACTTGTTTCATTCCCCGCTGATTCAGTGAAGATTTCAACGGGAATTGTTCAAGCGGGATGGCCATAAATATTAATTATGGGGTTTTACGCACCAAAGCAACTTGCGAACTGTTGTGCCTCAGAATATAGACTTTTCTGTTCACTTACGTCTTCTGTATGCGTTTTGTTTCCAGTCATATTAGACAGGACGTCGCGAAGATGATTGAACTTGAAAGCGCCGGAGTAATGTCGCAGGATGAATTGTCGTTCTACTATTTCAGGTAAGCGAGCGAACGGTAATTTATTGTGCCTGTAGCCTGTGCAATAAGATGTTCGTGCGTCTAAATCGTTGCGCTGTGCACTTTAGCGCTAGTATATGTATTAGGATTACCATTTTCTTTTTTTTTTGAAGTTTGTAATCGCTCTGATGCCTCAGTGAAAGCGAACATATTTTTTACGTTGTGTGGTATTAGATACGAGATACGGGAGGCATTCGCGAGATCTGCGGTCTCTTATCTTTGTGCGCGATGTTATAGAAGATTAGTTACAGCCCTACTGACAACAGGAGGCCCTCCGAGCGAAACATTTGTCTATATACTTCACGCTTTGAATAAGTAATTGTAGTCTGTTTTATGATGTGGCATTCCAACGTTTGTTTATTTGTCCTGCTTATGTACAGGAGCGGGGGCAGAAGCTAATGGCTGTGCAGCCTGACAAAAGCCTTTGCTCCTAACGGAGTGCGACTCGCAAGTCGACGAGCGGAAGCATGCAATATATATATATATATATATATATATATATATATATATATATATATATATATATATATATATATATATATATATATTATTTAACAAGCTATTGCGCAAAATAAGGCAGCAATAACAACAATGACTAGAAAAATGAAAGTAATTACACAAACTCAATATTAAGGTTTAGGAACCATTAGAGGTGAATAGTATAACAAATATTGACGTGTTACGCTTGTTGATGTGGTCTGCCCCCCCCCCCCCCCCATTTTTTTCCTTTAGTGCACACCAGCTAGTGTTGGGCCACTTGAAATCTTGGACTGAGCCTTGTTTAGGAGCAAACAAATGCTTATTGTTTGCTTATCACATGCATCACATGCATGTTATTGCTTATCACATGCATATATATCTGACACGTTTTCTTCACTTTCGCGTTTCAACCGCTTCGTACATCATATTTATTATGTTTCCGTCACGCTAGCGTCGCTATATCAGCGTAGATAGAATGAGAGAGAACACACGCAGGTACGCACGCACACACACGCACACACACGGACTCACACGCACACGCGCGCGCGCGCGCGGAGAAAAAAGTTATATAGCATTGCGTTGGTGGCTGCGCTGCTCACGCATAAAAAAATGTCGTCTTACAAAAAAAGAAAAAACAAGAACGTGGCAAGCATGAGCGAAACCTAACTTTTAATGTTGATAGCCGAACTGCGCATCTGCGTTGAGCTGCGACACAGAGCGTTCGCGCTGACCAACTCGAACGATATGGTTGGGTTGTGATTTCGTGTATGGAGACAATTCTACGCAGTGAAAACTTTATTCTGTGGAAGTTACCTATGTAAATTCTATATTATTTACTTTAACGAGCGATATATGCTCGGTCGATATCCGTGTTGATAGTGTTTCGAGCATGTAATGCAAGAAATACGAACTTGTTGCCTTAATTAAGTTCATTAGCGCTTCTCTCCACTGAATCTTTACGCGATACAGAGAAACTGTCGTCGATTTTATTGTCCGTGAGAACTAGCGTGTGTTATAGTCTACTGCACACTAATGAGAGCCTAAGATGGAGGTGACGAATACACCGCTGTCTAACAAGAGTTTGTATACATGCGTCATGCGGTTACGTTAGCACATTTCCATTACGTCGCGGCGAACGCGTACGAACTTAATTCAATATCGGTGCTCATCTGGAACTACTTTTTTTTTTCGAGCATGGTGGCTAGGAGTGCTGATGCAGTGCGCCCCCCCCCCACCATTTATTTGGGGGGTGGTTGAGCCTGAGCTGAATTCTTAAGTTGTTACCAAGTCCTACAGTTGCTCGCACCTCAGACCTATTTGTGGATTGCATGTCGCAGGATGCACGACTTCGACAACAACAACCTGCTGGACGGCCAAGAGATGATGGCGGCCATGTACCACTCCAGCCACCACGATAAAGGCGGCCACGCGGACGAAAGGATGGAGATCATACCGGAGGCGGACATCGCCAGTGAGTTAATCCTTCGGCAGCACTGCACATTACTAACTTTACGCACACTACTAGCTTCACTTCGTAGTGGCTATGGCGTCGCGCTTCTAAGCCCGAGGGCGTGGGAACAAACGGGGCTGCGGCGGCTGCATTTCGACGGGGGCGAAATGCAAAAAACGCCAGTGTACCGTGCATAGGGTGCACGTTTAGGGAACCCCAGGGGGGTCAAAATTATTCCGGAGTCTCCTGCTACGACGTGCCTCATGATCTTATCGGAATTTTTGGCAAATGAAAACCCAGAATATAGTCTAACTGATTCATATTACTGTAACCTTTAATAACGATCACACTTTCGCTCACGGAACAGTTCGTTAAGCCGATGTGACGCCTAGGTGCAGCCAGAATAACGAGAACCTAAAATGACCTGCACGGTAACTTCTTTTACCTCGGAAGGTGTTGAAAAAGTGCGCTTTACATGAAGGCTATCGTGACAGGAGAGTACGCCTTCACATAATCATCTGACCTTGCATAGTAAAGCTTTGAATCGCATATAATCATGCCGCAGTCTATGCATGTTCTGAAATTGTCCTTCTTGTTTTGGCATTCTAGGGAATAACTCTACTGCCAGTTTTAGAACGCCGCGATATGAGAACATATTCCCTCACGCTTCCCATATATATTAAAATTCCGGGGTGCTATTAGAAAGCTATAACTAAAGGTTATCATGAATGGGACCGGTGCGCGAATCAGCCGCAGCAAAGTCATCGAAGCTGCCTCTTGTTTTCAGTGTAGGTGGACCCTAGAGTCATGAAGCTCCTTTGTCGTCGTCGTCGTCATCATATCATCATCATCATTGCACCGAACCTCTCAGAGAGAGAGAGAGAGAGAGAGAGAATAAATCTGAGCCCTGCTCACGATAGTAAACATTAAAAAAAATTCGTATACGCATTATTTGAATGCTTACGTAGTATAAACCGTTGTGTACTGCACTGGACCGCACATAAGTGATACCCCGTACTACTATACACATACCTGCCAACTTTCTCCAATTTTTCGTAAGCCTGATAAATTTTGGCTCGTTTTGCGGCTTTACGAACGCCGCATTGACGTTTAGGAAAAAAGTAAATTCTCTTCGCGAAGAAGCTTCGCTCGTTGGTCTCCGAACCTTCCTTCCGTTGCAATCCCTTCTGATGGTGAAAGCATTCGAGAGCGGTACTTGCTTCGAGGAAGTCTATACGGAGTTCCTGAAGCAGGGGAATTGGGCAACGGCAGACTTGCTGTGTACGGGGCCGGTTGCAGTCTTTGACTTTGGGACCCTCGTCTGTATAATGTCTCTTCCCAGTTAATTGTATATAAAGAATAAGAAACTGACACTAAAGAAATCACTGTGATCTGGAAACAGTGTGACGACACATAGTGTATTTCTTGTCCGGATTTGTTGTGCCAGGTTTCTCGCTGCTTGTGCTCAGCGTATGAAGGCAAATGGTCTCATATAATGGAGCGTATATGTATCCCCGAAAAGACGTGTGCCCAGGGTAGCTTAAAAAAAAAAAAGAACGCCTGCTAACGTTGTTCCCCCTTCCCACTCGTTGTCATTTCTACAACAGTTTGCGAACTTGAAATTCGCAGCTTGGCAGGCACGTACGCGTATATATCGCTGCCTGTCCAAGTGAGGACCCTCCGAGTGGCTCCGGTACCATGGTTGGCGTTAGAGTAGAACACGACATTGTTCAATTTCTTTGCTCTTCGTGAATAGTTTATTCGGGCCAAGTTCAGTGCCAGTCGCTGATTTGTGCAAATATTGATGGTATACTAGGGTGGTTGCTTGGGCTAATTGGTAAGTCATGATCAAAAATAACGTACAGCGCAAAGGACACGGACAGCGATAGACGACATACACAGCGCTGTGTATGCTGATGTATTCATGGTAATGTTACTTCGCGAATACGCGAAGATCAGTCGAGAGAGATGGTGAAGCGCAGGTCCTGCCTGATTGTGTGTTTTATTTATCGTCAGATTGCAACCACACTTTCTCGCGAACACGTTTTCTTCGAGCGCTGCTATCACATCCAACGAAAGGAGGCAATTGGCTTTTCTTGTGTCCAGCTGCTTTACCCTCGTTTTCCCGGTTTTAACGTCGTTGATGCCCGGTCCCCACTACGCTAAAGGTGTATTCAAAATTTTCACGCAAGGAGGAGGAGGAATAAACTTTTATTGTAGAACCAGCACTTTATCATGGCCGGGCCTAAGCCTCCCACCAAGGGACGTCGAGGGCTTGCCTCGCCGCCGCCTCGCGGGCGTGCTGGGTCGCCCAGGTTTGGTCGTCGAGGGCGGAGCTCCGCAGAGCCTCATGCAACCTCGACGAGAGAGTCGTGGTGTTAGTCTGGATGTACTGTGCTGTGCACTCCCATAGCATATGCGGAAGCGTAGCCGGGTGAATTCCACAGCACCGGCAGTTGGGGGTAGTGTAGACGTCCGGAAATATAAGGTGGAGGCGGGCGGGTGAAGGGTACGTGTTTGTTTGTAGTAGACGCAGGGCCATCGTAGCCCTGCGTCTACTTGCCTGCGCCCGGCTGAACTTTGGGTGAGGCGGGGGGAAGATTCGGCGACTGAGGTGAAATACCTTAACGAGATCGTTATAAGTTGTCAGACTGTCCCTGGTGTCCAACTCATCTCCAGTGACTCCGGCGCGGTTGACTAGACCTCGCGCAATGGAGTGGGTGACCTCGTTGAGATAGGGGAGGTGTGGGTGGACAGGGCCCGCATGGGCCGGGATCCATGTTAGGGAGATTATGCTGTCTTTAGAGTGTGGTGCCTGGCAGAGGATGCGAAGAGCTTGGGGAGAAATACGGCCTTTGCTGAAGTTAGTAACGGCTGAGCGAGAGTCACACACTATGGTGTGACAGGTGGGATCCAAAGTGGCCAGGGCGATGGCCACTTCTTCAGCCGTCTCGGAAGTGGGGGTAGTGACGCTGCAGGCGTGTTGTAGGGCTCCATCGCGTGTGGCGACGGCCACAAATCGTGTGCCATGGGAGTATTGGGCTGCATCAACAAATGTGACGCCAGGTACGTGGGCAAGGGCTTTTATGATAGCTCCGGCCCGAGCTTGGCGCCGGGCCCTGTTATATTCAGGGTGCATATTTCTAGGGATAGGGTCTATGTAGATCCAGCTACGGATGTCGGTCGGGATCGGTTGTTTGGGGCCCTGTTGCTGATGGTAGGTGAAGCCAAGCGTGGACAGAATAAAGCGCCCCGTTTCAGTAAGGGTGAGCCGTTCAAGCTGAGAGCGTTGTTGGGCTTCAATGAGTTCGGAAAGGTTGTTGTGAACTCCCAGTTGGTTGAAGAGTTCAGTGCTGGTGCAATGCGGGAGCCCAAGTGCTTGCTTGTAGACCCCTCGTATGAGGGTGTCGAGCTTGTTTTGCTCAGCCCGGTACCAGTTGAGGTACGCAGCAACGTACGTAATGTGGCATATGACAAAGGATTGGACGAGTCGGAGAAGGCTTTCTTCTTTGAGTCCTCCTCGTCGGTTAGATATACGTTTAAGAAGTCGTAGGGTGTTTTGCGATTGGGCACAGATCTTGTTGAGAGCCAAGGCGTTGGAGCCGTTGGTAGAGATGGTGAGACCGAGAACCCGGATACTAGGGACGTGTGGGATAGGACTGCCATCTTGAAGGCGTAGGGTGATGGCGTCACAGGGTCGGTGATCAGATTGGTGTTTGGGAGGGCGACCCCGCTGAATGGGCTTGTATAACAGAAGCTCCGATTTAGCCGGCGAACAGCGCAGTCCGGTCCCTTGGAGATAGGCTTCAACCGTGTCAATCGCCGTTTGGAGGGCTGATTCCACTTGACCATCACTGCCTCGGTACGACCAGATGGTGATGTCGTCGGCGTAGATGGTATGGTTGATATTGTCGACTTGCTGTAGGTGCTTGGCAAGGCCAATCATGACTAAGTTAAATAGCATGGGAGTCCAGTGCATGTTGGAAAGTGCTAATAGTTGTTTGAAGTGAGATGAGCATGTCTTTGACTTCAGAGCGGACCTGGCCCGTGGCTCCATCTTGCAGGGCTCTCTTCTTGGGGGCGGGAGTCGAGGGGGCCTCCTGACTAGGGGCAGGGACGTTCTGTGCGATAGGTGTAGGGGCTGGTATTTGGGACTGTTTGAGGTCTCTAACCTCCTGCGAGAGTTTAGTGAGGAGATCGCGTAGGATGGCGTTCTCGCGCTTAAGCTGAGTATTTTTTTTTCCAGCAACTGATGTCCCTACGATTCCTGGAAAAACGTATTAGAGGTGTACTAGAAATGTATTAGCGAAGCGATGGTGTTTTAATCACACAAGATGTTTAAAGGTCAAAGGTGCGGAGGGTCTGAATCTTAGTTTGTTTTTGACTGAGCGCATTGTCTGCGTGAAGTTTTTAAGTGAACGAAAATGCCTCACAATAATAATGGCTTCGGTAGCATGCTGTGCCCGTCCTCGACTCTAATTTTGAAGGAGTTGTGTATTTTCGCTTAACGTACACGTGAAACTACAGTGAGTGTTCTGGCTCTTTCTTTCTTTTTTTCAGGCTACGTGGACTCTGCTCTTTTAGCTGACAAAAACCACGACGGCTATATTTCGTATCCGGAATTAAGGGCAAGCGACCTTGCAAAGCAGCATACTTAAATCTTTGTGCGAAGGTGATACCACTATGCGCCCACTGCATTTTCACATACATCGTTTTATTTAGAATGGTTTTTTGTTCGGCACACAGTGCCTTCTCAGTGCCTTTATACTACTGCTTTACTGAGTCCTTTTACTCACAATAAAGTATTTTGCCGTGTTTCTGTCTCTTTCTTGTACTGCTTTTTTTTTCAGTTGCTGTAATTGCTCCTACTTCTTGGAGTGAAGCTGCCATCGACATATATATATATATATATATATATATATATATATATATATATATATATAAACGAGAAGAAACGGGGTTTGTTGGCTTCTCATGATATGACTATATATATGGGCATGTTCAGATAAGAACGGTAATCGAGGTCCCATGACCATTTCTTGTTTTCAATGAAATTTTTATATCTGATGGGCAAATGTGTCCACACAAAGGAATGAACCTTAGTTTTGCAAGAAACTTCGTAGTTTTCTCGGAAAAAAATCGTATGTCACAAGAGGTGGAGAACGTCGTTTTTGCCACTTCGCAAAGTTGCATGTTTGGAGCCTCACTGCATGCACAATAAATTTTTCCCGCACATAAGTATTTTTTCGTTACTTTTTCGTAACATGTACTATACGAACAAATAAAAAAACAATTTTTCGCTGTGTCAGTCTTCTAAATAAAAAATTGCAAACTTCGCTTCCGGAGCTATTCGGTGCAAAAAAGGCACTTTTCAGGGCAGCCTCAGGGCAAGATGCGTAAATATCTCCACACTTAATCTTTTTCTCAGTATTTTCCAGCTACTTTTACTCACTTTAGGCAAGTTTTGTAGTTTTACAATTAACATATATTTTTCCATAAGGCCTCAAATTTGGCCAAAGATCAAAAACGTCAAAAAAGTGACAACTTTGACTTCTATTAAAAAAAAAACATCATCGTCGAATTTCATTAAAATTTGCCTGAATAATCCTCAATAATCGTTAATTCTAAGGTACCAAAAAAGTGTTGCATTATATTGTTTTAAAGTATAAAAATGAATACAAAACTGAGTCCATGTTTTTGTTATCTAGAATTTTTTTTACTGCCTCTTAGAAATAGTAACTCTCAGAAATTTGTTTTAGCACTCACTGAACTTGGTTACATTTTATTTACCACAATATTCGAATGATCCTCAATGTTTGTAGAGCTTCTACTCGCTTGTTAGCGGCGTTCTTGATGCGTCAAAATGGGAATAAATTCGCGATTTCACCTGATGTCTCAAGAACTGGTAGGCGGCGGTCAAACGTTTTTTGTATTGCCTAATTTATCATCCTAAGCTACATTGGTATGTAATCAATTCTTTAAAAATATTAGATCATTTATCGGTGCTAAGAAAGGTTTTTATATATAAAAATGAATATTAATGTGTTTCTGAAGCCGACGTGTCCGGACCTGCATCTGTTTACCTCTGTGTTAAGTGGTTCTACAAAGCACTGTCAGGAGAAGAAACGTCGTCTTCTGAGAGGGACAATTTATCTTCAAGGTTTTTAATCAGCAGGAGTTTTAATCGGGACACAATTTACAAATAGTATGCCGCTTTATCTGCAGAGTGCAATTCAGAAAATCGTAACGAGAAATAAAGGGCAGCAGTTGACTTCGGTATGCGCATAGTATATTGTCCAGCCCGAAGCACAAACCAGATCACAGTCTCTTCCATTCCGAAGCAGCGGTGGAGGCCACGTAGGATGCACTGCCTTCATTTGATTGAACGTACTTCCACATGTGGAGCGTCTGAACTCCCGGCACTTTCTTTGCCGTTTTCCACTTTTCCTTCTTCATTTCGCGAAAGTCTGCAAGCTCCCTCTGTCGGGGCTCCAGAATGGTGATGTTCTTTAGCGTTCCTTGAATTGCGTCCACGAACCCGCTGGCTGTTTGTATGGCCTCACTTGCAGGCTTCCGCAAGTTGTGGTGTGATGCTCGATGTTTCACAAGCCCACCAACGCCGTCGCAAGCATTTTTGCCGTGTCCAGTGGCCGAAAACATCCATTTGGTCTCTTGACAATCACTGCGTTCTAGCTCATGAAACTGATATTTATTCTTGAAGTGAGCGGGAGCCCCGTCGCTCACATGTGTTACCTTAGTGTAGATTGGCGCGTTGTCTTCGAGATGTGCTTTGATTTTCGACAGAGCCAAACATGCATGAGCTGAATCATGAGACATATCGTCGGAAATAACGGCGTAGCTCCGAGTCGATTTCCTTGACGTGACAACGCAGGTAAACACGGTGACCTGCTTCTTCTGCCAATGGTACGCTTGCACTGCGTCTGGAAGCACAACTGTCCAGTTTTCGGCGAAATCAAAATGCAATACAATTGCACCTCTCTCGCAGCTCTGTTTTTCTTCATGTATTGCTTTTGCTTGCACAGATCTGATATAGTTATGGGGAATCCATTTCATGGTCATTCTTTGAAATTCTCTCATAAATGATGAAGCGGTCAGAGTTTTTTTAACTAGCTCACCGTATTCCCATGAAGCAATCAACACCTCGTCCTCGCTGCTCATATCAAAATTTTCCAAAGTGAAAATGTCATCTTGTGGACAGTGCTCACAATTCCTGAGGAAACATGACGCAGTAGGTTCCTGGCATACGCAGAGACTCTGCATATCATCGGGAGAAAGCGACCTTCCGGAGGCGTTCTGCAGTCCCACGAGGCACAACTGAAAGTTTGCACAGCACACGCGAACACACACTTGCCACTGTGGCGAGCATTTCACCCACTTAGGACGCAAGGATATGAATTTTGTGAGGCCAACCTGGGAGGCAGGGTGAGCTTGCTTGTAGAGGCGGAATGATTCTCGCAAGGACCGCGTCATGAACCGTTTAGGTACCCATTCCTTCTCTCCCTCCTTTTCGATTCTCACAACATCCTTTTTGTTCGGTGTCTGTCTAGAGCAATCGAGTTCATCCGTGGTGTAATATTCTAAAACGGTGGTAATGTCTTCGTGTTGTAGCTTAAATCTTGTATATCGCTCCTGTGTTGACCATACGCCTTCTCCATCCACCATCTTCTTCGATTTTTGAATAACGTACCTCGTTGCCTCTGGAATAACTTCCTGCACATATTTAACGGTTAGGTTGCGTGGTAGCAGTGTCAGCAGCTGGCAACGCTCTTGAAAGGACGTACACCTATTGTAGGCAGCATGTAGGTTGTCTTCCCAGCTGCTGCATTGCGCACACTTTTCTTGTAACGCACGCGAAGTCTCTGAGATATTATATGCTGCCTGTATCCCTGATCGTATTTTCGTCACCATAGCTCTTGCCACCTCTTCCTGCTTTCGCTTTGCATAGGAAAGTCTGAGGCGTTTTTTTAGAGCGCTCGGTGGCTTTAGGGGCGAGATTTCGGAGGTAAGGCTGACACTGGAGTTTAAATTTTCTACGATTTCTTCTCCAGGGCGGAATTCTTCGAATGTTTCGGTTGACTCTGCCTGCATATTATCTATGTCTTCCTTGAACCGACGGTAACAATTCTGACAGATGAAGTCACTTTCTCGTACTCGGAGAGCTTCTTCGGGAAGTAGGACTTTCTTGAGAGCAGCGACATTGAGGGTCTTTACACTGCGAAAATTACGTCCTTTTTCAATTCTCTGTTTGTGCCTTTGTGAGTAGTCGGCACAAAACGTTCGCCGCGGAAACCTCTTCATGAATGCAAAAGCTCACCGCTTCCGAAGATTATCGTAGGACAGAAGAGCAGGTGACGGATGCAGGGCCCAGGGCTGCTTTTCCAAAAAAAAGGAGATGGACAGATGGATGGATTTTTAACACAGGCTGCCCGCCGTCGACACTGACGCTGGTTCGGTCTGGCGTACGAGCTGAGTCTGGGATACCAAGTATGCTTGTCGTGGGAGCCTTCGAGCGCAGAGAAACCACGTGAGTACAGAAAACGACCCCACCGTCTACCATGCCTGCAAAACGACACGCGAAACTCGACATCCAGACAACATCCGTTCATCGGGCCTGTCTCGGTCGAAGGTCCAAGGCTAAGGTATAACTGCCAGGCGTTCGGTGCGTTGCGATGGAAAGATGATAGCGGCGGCTAAAGCCTCGGTGCGGTGGCGGCACACATGGAGCTATGAAATTCGGGGTCGCGCCGGGCGTTATATAGCTATAGGAGCGGCTGCCAAGCGCGGTTCATCCATGGAGCGGCGGCAGCTCGTTAAAGGCATCTTGAGAGTAGCGACGGGTGCAATAAATGTTTGCATAAACGACCACTAACCACACGTCACTAGAAGATAACGTTCTCAAATATGCTTACAGTAATTTTAGTCTCACTGTTAGAAGAGTACGAAAGCGAATAGGAGCTTTAGAGCTTTGATTGTAAGAGAAAAAAAAACTTAAAAATTACACTTATGAACTCAGCAACTGTAACATTTAAAATTTACCCACAAAAAAAAACAATACTAAATCCAGCTTCTCACGATAGCGCATCCTAAGAGAAAATACTGAGCAATCGTAGGGATTGAAATGATGAAGTCAGTTTTGTATTAATTTTCGTACTTTAAAACAATATAATGCAACACTTTTTTGGTACACTAATATTATCGAGTATTGAGGATTATTCAGGCAAATTTTAATGAAATTCGATGGTGATGATTTTTTTTAAATCGAAGGCAAAATTGTCACTTTTTTGACGTTTTTGATCTTTGGCCAAATTTGAGGCCATATTGAAAAATATCTGTCAAGTGTAAAACTACAAAACTTGCCTAAAGTGAGTAAAAGTAGCTGGAAAATACTGAGAAAAAGATTAAGTGTGGAGATATTTACGCATCTTGCCCTGAGGCTGCCCTGAAAAGTGCCTTTTTTGCACCGAATAGCTCCGGAAGCGAAGTTTGCGATTTTTTATTTAGAAGATTGACGCAGCGAAAAATTCTTTTTTTATTTGTTCGTATAGTACATGTTACGAAAAAGTAACGAAAAAATACTTATGTGCGGGAAAAATTTATTGTGCATGCAGTGAGGCTCCAAACTTGCAACTTTGCGAAGTGGCAAAAACGACGTTCTCCACCTCTTGTGACCTACGATTTTTTTCTGAGAGAACTACAAAGTTTCTTGCAAAACTAAGGTTCATTCCTTTGTGTGAACACATTTGCCCATCAAATATAAAAATTTCATTGAAAACAAAAAATGGTCATGGGACCTCGATTACCGTTCTTATCTGAACATGCCCATATATATCGACATATACTTACATAGATTATGTTATGGTCTGTCACGGATGAGGGGAGTGAAAGAAAGTACGGATGTTATTTGCTTACTCTGTAGTTGATGTCTACATTGTGACATAAAGGATCGCACGCTTTTAGGGGGGACGGGCCCGTTAGTAGTAAACCCGACACATCAACGTTGTATCCCCATTCTGAAAAACATTGGGATCGATATGTCGCCTAATGTGCATGTTTATCAATGAATGATTTGTGAACGTTCATCCTAAATTTAGGCTGTCGTCAGCGCTTGGATACTATAATGAAGGGTTCCCCGACAGATGCGATTACTCTGTACGATGTGCATCTTTTTTAAATGAAACTGTTCGACTGGAAGGTTCAGTAGACGGGCAAGAAATTGCACGATATGCTACTCGTCTGTGCGTACAGTACAAAATGGGGATAGTTTGTGGCAGCGATCAGTACAGGGGGATGTGCATGCAGGTGTTTGAGACAGGATTCGCAGGTGCTATGCCGCGAATATTTCGAAGGGAATTTCACTGGCCGTTACTTTTCTGTGTGTATGGGAGTAACTGGAACGAAAGACAATTCAAAGCCGTCTTTGTTGCCCGCGGCGATTTCGTAAGCACAGCTGCCGGACAGGTGGCGTCGTTGAGATATCCATTTTCATCAAAGTTGGCGAAGCCCTGTCGGAAAAAAAAAGATCAGTAAAACAAGTGAGGAGCGTGGCAGCTTTGAGAACACTGCCAGCAGTCGCTCCGGATATGTACGTGGAAAGACCTGCATTTGTTCCGTAACGTGATACGACGACGACGTCATCTCCACGTCTGTTCGCAGATGCCTGTTGCTTCCGCTCACACAGAAAGAAGCACTTCTTTGAGTCGCCAGTAGATTCCGATACAGAATTAGCGTCTGTGCTGCGTTTTCGTGTCTGTGTGTGTGTAAGCCACCGTGTGATACGTTAGAAGACTCGCACATGTATCGTCGGCGGTTCGTGAGAAATGCGCCCGCAGAAACCCGCTGCAGTTGGTTCCTGCGTTGCGCCGCTTTTCTCGCTTGCACGTGGGTCGTTGGCGCACACGTAGACTCGACTTTGCACGGCGCTCCGAAACCGTCCAGCGCAGCGGCGGCCGAGTTGCACCACAAGTGGTCCACTGCGGACGTGGTCCGGGACCTTGAGTGAGTTGAACACGGCGATTTGGGTGATTAATCTGAACTCCTGTCGCCCCTATCTATCTATCTATCTATCTATCTATCTATCTATCTATCTATCTATCTATCTATCTATCTATCTATCTATCTATCTATCTATCTATCTATCTATCTATCTATCTGTCTGTCTGTCTGTCTGTCTGTCTGTCTGTCTGTCTGTCTGTCTGTCTGTCTATCTATCTATCTATCTATCTATCTATCTATCTATCTATATCTATCTATCTATCTATCTATCTATCTATCTATCTATCTATCTATCTATCTATCTGTCTGTCTGTCTGTCTGTCTATCTATCTATCTATCTATCTATCTATCTATCTATCTATCTATCTATCTATCTATCTATCTATCTATCTATCTATCTATCTATCTATCTATCTATCTGTCTGTCTGTCTGTCTGTCTGTCTGTCTGTCTGTCTGTCTGTCTGTCTGTCTATCTATCTATCTATCTATCTATCTATCTATCTATCTATATCTATCTATCTATCTATCTATCTATCTATCTATCTATCTATCTATCTATCTATCTATCTATCTATCTATCTATCTATCTATCTGTCTGTCTGTCTGTCTGTCTGTCTGTCTGTCTGTCTGTCTGTCTGTCTGTCTGTCTGTCTGTCTGTCTGTCTGTCTGTCTGTCTGTCTGTCTGTCTGTCTGTCTGTCTGTCTGTCTGTCTGTCTGTCTGTCTGTCTGTCTGTCTGTCTGTCTGTCTGTCTGTCTGTCTGTCTGTCTGTCTGTCTGTCTGTCTGTCTGTCTGTCTGTCTGTCTGTCTGTCTGTCTGTCTGTCTGTCTGTCTGTCTGTCTGTCTGTCTGTCTGTCTGTCTGTCTGTCTGTCTGTCTGTCTGTCTGTCTGTCTGTCTGTCTGTCTGTCTGTCTGTCTGTCTGTCTGTCTGTCTGTCTGTCTGTCTGTCTGTCTGTCTGTCTGTCTGTCTGTCTGTCTGTCTGTCTGTCTGTCTGTCTGTCTGTCTGTCTGTCTGTCTGTCTGTCTGTCTGTCTGTCTGTCTGTCTGTCTGTCTGTCTGTCTGTCTGTCTGTCTGTCTGTCTGTCTGTCTGTCTGTCTGTCTGTCTGTCTGTCTGTCTGTCTGTCTGTCTGTCTGTCTGTCTGTCTGTCTGTCTGTCTGTCTGTCTGTCTGTCTGTCTGTCTGTCTGTCTGTCTGTCTGTCTGTCTGTCTGTCTGTCTGTCTGTCTGTCTGTCTGTCTGTCTGTCTGTCTGTTCCTTTCTTTCTTTCTTTCTTTCACTCCCCCTCCCCACGTGTGCGGTATTGAATAGGCGAAGCGTACATAGTTAATTTCCCTGCCTGTTTCTTTCAAACTGTATCGTTCTGGGTGTACAGTTGCTTACAAAAATTTCTAGAGGGAACTCTGGTAGGGAACTCCTTCGCAATAACACTTATGTGATCAGTCTGTGATGAAGAGGCTAATTAAAAAAGTCAAGAACGAAGCAGCAAGGACTTCGGAATTCAGAAGGTTCAAACTCCAGGCAAATACAAGCTCATCATTGCCTCGCTGGCTTAACTGCCATGCTACGAGACGGCAATTTGGTTCGGTAGAGACAGACCACCTTTTATTGCAATCCCACTGTGAAACTATGTCGCAGGAGTGTCGCGTATACGAAACGAGTAAAAAAGAAAACCTACCCGTACTATCTGTGCGCAAGTGACTTTCGGATTGCCACTATGCCACCTGCTAACCGTGCACTTTCCTTCTCTGGTCTAGGCACATTAAAGAAGACGTGGCAAAAATAATTCAGCTTCAGAGTACGGGAGAGCTGTCCACAGAAGAAATGTACTTTTATTATTTTAGGTAAGGCTTGATGTGTCGGGGTACTGGGACGATGTGCAATTTTTAACCAGGCTACCATGTCGAACTCTGCCTATAAATGTACTTCGGCAACTGTGATTTCGCCTGTTAGTTGACCATCGTGAAATGTATGTGTATTTATGTAAATTTCCTTCATTGCACACTTCCTTAACGACCCTCAAAAGAGGGTTAACACCATGACTACATAAATAAATAAATAAATAAATAAATAAATAAATAAATAAATAAATAAATATTATATGAATTTTAACCGTTGCGAATGTTTCGAGTTTTATTCCTCCAAGTTTGCATGTTTAAGTTACCCGCGGTCATCATCCACGCAATGGGCGTATTATGTAATTTGGACGAAGCTTTTCATTATAAAGGAGTTTCCAAAGCAAGCGGGTGAAACCAGCGCAGTATTTGTCGACAGTCACCTTCGCCAACCCAGCATAACTTTGTCGCTAGCCTACTTGGTTAAGTATAATGCAACATTAATTGCTCAAATGCTCATTTCAAGGCGCAAGAGTTATGTCAGGAAATGTGAAACGTGTTCACGAATATCCGGTTGAAGTTTACATCGCACGTTTTCCAGATCGACGAGCATCGCTATTTGTTCGCTTACAGGAATTGTAGCGCTTTCAAATGTTTGCTCAGGAAAAGGAGCGAGCATTATACGGGTGTTGCCTTAAAACAGCAAATAAACGTCGCGGCGGGCCCAAAATTAACCTCGAAAAAAAAAAAATCGGGAGTGACACGACACGACAGAGGCCCATTTAAGCGTGAAATTCTTCAAGATCTGCCGACAAACTTACTAAGTGAACAGACTGGCCCGTATGTCATTATTCCCTCCAAATGGCTTCCTCGCACAGGCATCACAGCACAGAATAGCGGGGAAATGCGGTGTTCTTGATATATTTTTGCATATTCTTGGGGACATATATATAGCGATTCCAGCACTATATTCACAATTTCATGGGGAAGGAGGATGGCTTTAGCATTAGGCGGCATGAATTTGGCAGCTGTCACATGTTTCCCACATTAGTGACTATGGGCTCACAGAGGTTCTCACTCGGAAAGGGCGGACACTCTGCTGAAGGCGATCGAGAAAGATGAACGCTTTACTCGAGAGGCAGGCATGAAATGCGCATCGGAGAATCGGAAGCCAAACACTCGACGAGAACTGAGCACCCGGACGTAAGCTTAATATTGTACGGGCAGCCGATTAGAGAGGCGCAAAATCACAGAATGCTAGGCATGTGGATACAAGACAACGGCAGGGAAACACACACGCTGGAAGCATTAAAACAATTTAACAACAACGAATGTGGCACGAATGATCCACAGAGTCACAGAACAACGAACCGGCTCTAAAGAAGCGGAGACGGTCAGACTCGCACAATCATTCGTTATGAGCAGAGTGACACAGCCTGCCCTTTCCAAAACTAAAGATGGCGAAGCGATTAATAGACCTCCATCATCAGAGAAGCGTATAAGGCTGCCCTGAGGCTACCGAAGAAACAGGAGGACCGAGAGAGGGCAGGCTTTAGTATTTGCAATACCTATGAAGAACAATCCACGTGGCGTGGTCGTGGAACAGAGAGAACGTCTGAATTCAACAGAACGAGGAAGGGCCCTGCTGAAACAGGTGGGATATCCCCTGAGAGTTCAGTACGGCGGAGAAGAAGCAGGTTTGCTACTCAGGCAAAGAAAAGAGAAAATTCTAGATTCGCCCGTCCCAAAGAATATCAGCACGGAACACCACCAAAGCAGCATAGAAACACGACCAAAGGCTTTACAAAGCAAATATGGAATAAACCCAGACATATACTACACTGGCGCGTGTAGAGTGGCAACAAAAAAGATTCACAATAGTGGCACACAATCAGCCCTCAGCGATAACAGTCTCCATTCGGACTCCTTCGGCCTGCACGACGGAGGCAGCAGCCCTAGCGCTGGGCCTTTGAGATGCAGATGCAAAAGAACAATCTGCATTGTTCACGACGGACTTCTACGTGGCATGCCGTTTCTACATGACGGGTACCGTCCCACACAATATCCACGGAATGATAGGCACCACCCTAGAATGTCACCACGCGATAATTGGGTGCCCAGTGCACTCTGGACTCAAGTGAAACGAGAGTGCTGCTTGCTAGACCAGCTGGTTCACATTGAAACTTGAGAAAACCAACGAAAAAATTTAGACGCAACGACGACGGAAAGAAGATGTTGGGGTGTCTCTTTTTCCCATTGTGTTTGCGTCTCAATTTTTTCGCTGGTTTTCTCAAGTTTGAAACGAGAGGGCGGACCGAACTGCTCGAGGAATAAGCATCCGGTCGGTCCTTTCGAGGAACCCCCCGTCCACCCGCAAGACATGCTCGACAATCAAAGAAAAGGGAGACATAAATACAGCCGCCCACAACCCGACCTTAAGTGGGAACAGGCCAGAGACTGGCGCCGCGTACAGACAAACACAGATCCACACCTCCAAATACTTTGTAAGATACACCCAGCACTCTATAGGGATACATGTCCTTGGCGGTGAGGGGGGGGGTGCGGAGCAGCCAGCTCTTGCCCACGTAACGTTGACGCGTAAACTAAGGCCTTCGAATTCCAATTCACCCCTTGCGGCGCAAATGCCAAGTAATAGGAAGTGGGAGGTTTGGCTTGCTAGCGAAGACCTAGTGAGCTAGAGAGCTCTTCTCGATCAAGCCCAGCGAGCTGGAGGGACCAGTGAAGCCCTCAACTGAGGAACCATCCCGCCGCCCAAACCTCCTAAGAGAAATATATTTCCGAAATGTTAAATATCTAATGGCACGTTGCCGATTGAAACCAATGTAATATCCTGCTCTTTAAATATTCTGACCAAATTAATAAAGCGGAAAATCCGACATCCACCCGTTCGTAGCAATTGCTACAACGTTAACCCATACGGGTTCCTCGAAAGAAAAGCCTCAGAGTTGAAGAAAAATTCGTCCTGGCCCGAGACTCGAACCCGGGACTACCGCAACTCTGAGGCTTTTCTTTCGAGGAACCCGTATGGGTTTCCTTTGTAGCAATTGCTATGAACGGGTGGATGTTTGATTTTCCCTTTATTAATTACTTCTCTTCACCTTGCGGGTTTCCGCAGAACTACTACGTCAAACACTTGCCTTTGCTTCGTGTTGTCGACAGATACGACTTCGCCCTGCCATCTGCTAGCGGCCTGGTTAGCTTAAATGGCAGAGCGGCTGCCCCGGAAAGGCGGGGGTCCCGGGTTTGAGTCCCGGACCAGGATGATTTTTTCTTCAACTCTGAGGCTCTTCTTTCGAGGAACCCGTATGGGTTCCCTTTGTAGCAATCGCTACGAACGGGTGGATGTCTGATTTTCCCTTTATTAATTACTTCTCTCCACTTTCCGGGTTTCCGCAGTACTACGTCATTCTGACCAAAGTGGCATAATAGCGCTGCGTTCCCCTACAAGTTCAAAAAACAGAATACCAGAGACTCTGGTTATACCTTGCCTCCAGCCCGCCTTTCACACGTACACTCTGAAAACAGTTTGCACACTCTGGGGCGTATATATCTGTCCTACAAGACTCGCCATCATCTATCTTGCGAGTCTTTAACCCTGTATACCTCCAGGTCGAACGACATGCACGTTATCAACGTGACACAGCATTCTTGACTGGCAAGCACCGAGCGTAGAGTCTTCAAGAAAGACAGATTATTATAGTTTTGAGATAAAAGATACTCCTCAAAGGGTGTAAATTGTTGTAAGAGCGTAAAAATGTCATGACAGAAATGTTCAGCATATAAACTGGAGAAGCATGAACGCATGAACGCATGAACATTAAACAACAACAACAACAACAACAACAACAACAACAACAACAACAACAACAACAACAACAACAACAACAACAACAAACATGAGAGCCGACTGAGAATTGTAATCGACTAAGGGGGAAATGATCAATCCACTTAAATCCACTTGACGACGTGCAGCGCTGTGTACGTCGCCTCTGCTTTCGTCCTGCCCTTCGCACTGTTTTTACGCCTTGATTAAGTTCACTTACACTGAGAGGAAGTGGCCTCCCTAACTTATGTGCCAGAATTTAGACGTTGTTGGCAGGTTCCTGTAACATTTGCAACAGTAACGTTTGGATACATATGACCAAACATTTATTCGGCTTCTGAATAGAACCTATACGCCAACGTACGCCACGTCGGCGTACGCTCTCAGTTTGTGCTCCTGTCCTCATCTTACACCGCTCTGTTGCGCTCGAGTTGAACTCGAAAGATATCACACGCATAGGATAGAGTTGTAGCAATTGATAAAGTCCGTATGCGGCTCGGTTTTAAAGGAATGTTTTTTCTTAGATGCAGCGCGTAGTCTAAAATGTGAATAAAAATTTAATTTTGCTTTTATGTTAGACGTGCCAGATTACTCATAGATTCCGTAAACGAAATATTCGGATTGTTTTGGTCATATTTTGATGCCAAGCCTTGCCGATTGTGTTGAGAACACTATGAGCTTATTGGGCCCGGGTGCAACTGATAGCCCCGCTTTGTAAGTTCTCTATGTCGTTTTCTATCGCTGCCACTGCTGTTGCTGCAGGATGCATGATTTCGACGACAACAATTTGCTTGACGGCCACGAGCTGAAAGCCGCGATGTTGCACACAATTGCCCACCGCCCTGGCGCTGAGGAGCACTCAGTGCCCGAAGAATCTATCGCAGGTGAGCAAGCATGTGGCCTTCGAGATCGGTCGTGCGCGCTGCCCGATAACGGAGGTCGTGGTAAGCGTACAGTTTTGTGTGAAAAACGCCAGAGGGAACCATGGCGCTAGTGTAGCCGCACGCCGCCAGTACGGAAATGACGGCCAGTTCGCATAGGATCGTGAACCTTCAAAATATCTCTTGTGAACCTTCAAAATATCTCTTCAAAATATCTCTTGGGTCAATAATCAGGTGGTTGTAGGCATCGACGACTAGAGGAAAACGACCTTGAAAAAGCGAAACCGTGGACAAAAGAGTAGTGTGTAATTGAGAAGTGAGACCAGATGCATGGGCAATTATATTTAAAAGAAGTTGGAAAATGATTCATACACGGACTGGCCTAAACTTCGTCCATGTGGCTTCAGCCGACTTTGTGCACATCATTTCTAGTTTGTAGCGTCACAATAATTAGTCTTAGCCTCTACTTGCTGCAATGCAGTAATCTTCCAGGGCATTAGAAAAATAAATAGTTGTATACAGGGTGATAATTTTTAAGCTTTTAGGAATTCTTAAAGATTGCCTGTGGCAGATAGCGTAATTCTTCTCCTTCAGCTGGTGTATTCGAAGAGGCGCACATTACTAGACCGATAAATAGAAACACATGGTAAACTAATTAACAAAAAATGAGTAACTAAATTAATTACTTTACGGAACATATTGCAATTTACGAATTGTAGTCGGTGAGATTGCAAAACGCATCCACTTGAATTTCCAGGATGACACCACTTTCGAGATATTACCCGAAGCGTGGGATGAAATACATGGACGTTCCAGTTACCTTTGTGCTTAGGTCCATAAAATACCGTTTTGTTAAAAAAAAAAAAAGTAAGGGGACCAACAGCGCATTTTTGCCGCGAGTTTGATGGTGCATATCTCGGATCTGGTGTCATTCTGTAAATTAATTCCAAGTGGATACGCCTGACAAACTCAACGGCTGTATACAATTCGTAAATTGAAATATGTGTCTGAAAGTAAATAATTAATCTAATTAGCGAATTTTGTTTATTTGTTGAATATATGTTTCGATCTGTTGTGGAAGTAATGTCCGCCTGTCAGAACAATCCAGCTCAAGAAATAGAATTATGTAATCTGCTGCAGGCGATTTTTACAAATTACATAAAACTTATGATCACCCTGTAGAACGTAAAAAAAAAGGGCAACGCACGTTGCCTGTTACGAAGCTTCATGTAGATTCATTCAGCAGGGGGCACGCTCGAAATAGCGTAATTTATATAGACGATGGAAATTATGTGCTTGCCCCTATAAGGATATTAACATCGTATAGCTCTTTTAAATGTGTTCTGCATGGCTAGGTGTCTGGCAAACAAAAATAATTCAACGCGTTTCATAGTCATGTTCTGCTCTTTCATTGGTGTGCTTTATTTCCGGATAATGTGTTTTATGTATTACCTTGAATTTTTGTTTTTCTGAATGATACCCATCTTGAAGTTTGCGCTCATGAAATATCCTAATGTTTCTTTCAATACTGATACTACTGTCGTGGAGCCTCACGGCTGTTACGATTCGTTGATGACGACAATTTACTTCGCCACATACACTTATTGTTCGTTTTTGGTTTCCAGGTTACGTGGACGCCGCTTTGAAGTCGGACGCAAATCAGGACGGCTTCATTTCGTACCCGGAAATAAGAGCGGTCATGTAGTCATTTGCGCACGTTGTTCGTGCACACACTGAAGCATCGTCATTCACTAGCAACGTCAGTAAAGCACCATTGAAACTCCCTGTTTTCTGTTCTCCGCTATTGATTTCGTGCTTGTCACTGAAAGTTGCGGTGGGGTCTCAGAGACAGAAAACGTGTTGGTCGTCGACTGCTGCACCATCTGTGGTCTCATTAAAGTGAATATTTTTTATTTCGACAGCACTTACATGGACACTCCAGTTGAATTTTCGCCGTCTCCATCGCAATATTATTTCGAATAAATTACAAGTGCGGTTTGCATGAACAGCCTGCGCGCCGTACGCTGAGGGCACGGGGGAAGCTTGCGACGTTGAGCCAAAAGGATGGTCGTCTTCCCGAGTGCCAAATGTTGGAGGTCACGTGATTGTGAGCGCGCTAGGTAAGGAGAGCGTGCGTCTCCTCTAGCACGGCCGTGGCTGCACATGCCTGTCGGCGTGGTTGAGCGCATGCGCGGAACGCGCGCGCTGTATGTTCAAAGCATAGAGTTTCATACTAGAATTGCTGGAAGTAAGGTGCGCCGTGTGCCATGGGTAAAGGCCGACCGAGACGGCTGGTGGCTTCATGGACGCTGGGTTTCGCAACGCCTAGTGTTGGAGCTCGCGTAATCAAACTTTCGGGGACGCGGTGAAGCGATATAGGCAACATGAAGCATTCGCTTTGGGACAAGAACGAGCGTTCCTTGCTTCCGGCGCGCCTCACTGCGCCAGTGTTGTGACGGCTAGTGCTCGCGGTCATCGAATGAGATCTGTTCATGTTTGATCTGTGCGCGCGCGACACTATGCTTGTTTAGCTAGAAAGCGAATATATATGCGAAGCATTTCTTTGCCTCGTCGGTGTCAAGGTAAAACGCGAGGCCGTCCAAGGTCACAGTTGCCGATGCGCGCGCCCCCCATGCCCCCGCTCGCTCGCCGCCGTTGGCGCGGCCCTTCCTTGCTTCACGCGTGCGCACTCTCCCATGCGCCCGCTCCCACACCGCTAGTGACTTGGCACCTCCTCTTGCTCCACTCGCCAGTACGTGTGTGGGCGCTAGACATAGGCGTGGCTGGGTTGCGCTAACTGGGCTACGTTGTGCACAGGCCTCTACTTGCAGGTGCAAGAATGAACCCTCAAAAGTATCAAGCGGAAGAGGAGATTAAGAGTGTAAAGGTTCTGCAGAGACCACAGAGGTATGCGATGCGTACTGAAGTTGCGAGGCAGGAGGCAGAGCGATGGGCCGAGGAGAGAGGCGTGGCCGTGGGGCTCGAACAACAAGAGAAGCGACGAGTGGCCGAAGAACCACGGCACGGCAAGCGAACGGCCCCTGGAACAGATCGAGACCAAGCAGCGCCGATTTGAGGACGGCCACTTGCGGTACGCAGACGCGGGCTTTCGAAAGCACTTTGTAGAAGACTAATTTGGTACGGCGTGTAGTGTATGTGAGTGCCTCTGGTTCCAGTGGTACGTCGTCAGCGTGTCGCGGCCCTTGCATGTGGCGGTCCTCCAGTAAGCGTTTCCCCGGGAGCACGCGAGTGTGTTCGGAACTTGCGCCACGTGCAGAGGAGAAATGCTTCGTATTGACTTAGGTAAACGTCGAGGATGGTTTCTGTCGTAATGTTTACTGCACTTTATATGGCCGCTAGCACTATGAAACTTATTTCGTGCAATTGTCTAGTACTTTACCATCGCCATCACTATGTCACCTTTCAGACCAAACTGACTTTTCCAGTTGATTTATCACCGAGTAAACTGTACCAATACGGGAATGGTGTAATGCAAAATGGATCATTGCAATAAAAAATGTGCAGTCCAAGGTTGCGTGGTGAGGGCCCCTGGGGTTTGAAATTGTGTGGGCGCCTGTGTGGGAGAGCGTGGTTAAGGCTGGCGTATATAAAAACCCGCACTGTGGTAGTGTGCGGAATTTGTACCTGTGCCATTGGACCGAAGCGCATTCTCAAAGCAAAGAAGAAGGGCCTCGTCGGGAAGGCACGTATTCGCATATGCTACAAAACACGGTGCAGAACACGAAGTTACATGCGCCTTACCGCGAGGCCGACCGACCAAAAAGTTATGCGATGGGCGAAGAGTGTAAATAGTTCCTCGTGCATATTCTTGGAACACGTACGCATCATGTGTCTCTTTCCATAGCTTTTAATTGACATGCTCTGACAAAGTTGAAGCTCTTATCCTAGAATCCAACAAGCGATCGTTGGATCTGCCATCTTTTTCATTAAACACGTTCCACGCAAAACAGGATTATCAGTGAAGAATGGACAAACGTTTCCTGGTTCCCCTTCTATCACTGGCTCAATCGACCGCTGAAGGAAGGAAGGAAAAGGGGAGCAGGAAAGGCAGGGAGGTTAACCAGTTTAGCTTAAGCGGTTTGCTACCCTACACATGGGAGCGAGATGGGGGGGATGAAAGATGGAGAGGAGAGAGAGAGCACATAACACAGCACACACATCGTCAGTTGCGCGGTACGTGACATCATTGTCACAGCCGCTTGTCCAAGCCCCGTCTCTTTCAAAAACCGCAGTCCCTTCGTCGCCTTCAGCTGCTATGTCTTCTGTCGGCGATATGAAAAAATTTGCGAATGACAATGGTCCAGGTGCGCTAGGACGGACGCCAGGGACTGTCTCTGAACATTATATTCAAGACAGTCGCACAGAATGTGTTCTGGCGTCTCCTCGCAAAGACAGGCATTGCAGAGAGCGTTGTCGGCCATTCCAATGAGAAATGAGTAAGATTTCGTGAAGGCCACCCCTAGCCACAAGCGATAAACCAGAGTGGCCTCTCTTCGGTGGAGTCCAGTTGGCATACAGAGATGCATCAAGGAGGGCAGGTCGTATTGACGATTGCTCCGGTTGGTCTGGCTGCTTGGTGTGCACCATAGAGAGAGAGCGTGATGTCCTGTGCAAGCACTCGAAGTCTGCTGACTGCGTCGGACCGTGAAAATGGTATGGCCTCTTCCTGTGTGTCTTCAAGAGCTGCCCGAGTGGCATTATCGGCGTCTTCGTTTCCTATGACGCCGCAGTGACTTGGCAGCCACTGAAACGTCACGTGGTGTCCTTTCTCATGTGATGTATGGAGTAGGCATCTAATATCGAATACGAGCTGTTCGAATGGCCCACGACGCAGAGCTGATAGCACAGATTCTAGGGCAGCCTTTGAATCACTGAAGATTGACCATTGTCGAGGTGGTTCCCAATTGACGAAACAAAGTGCAGCGCGAAGAGCAGCTAATTCCGCAGATGTCGATGTCGTTGGGTGGCTAGTTGTAAAGCTGATGGTAATAGCTCTTACTGGGACAACCACAGCACCGGACGAACACTGGATGTTTGTGGAACCATCAGTATAAATATGTACACTGTCCGCGTACCTCTCGTGCAGAAGAAGCAGAGACAGTTGTTTTAGCACAGGCGACGACACCTCAGACTTTTTCCCGATTCGTGGTACACTGAGATGGACTGTGGGACTGTTAAGACACCAAGGGGCTATCGATGGTTTAGATGCAGCGGTGAAGCCCGAGGGAAGTTTGTCGTTGTACTTGACGATAGTTTTAGATAAGGATGCTCGGTGCCTGTCTGAAGGTATATAGTGTTGCAAGGTGGTGATAGGGGGCACGTGCAAAATGTTTGATATGCGTTCTCAGGGCTTCTGCCGTAATGTGAGTCTGCATTGGATGGTCCCGAGCAATCGCAATAGTTGCCTTTGTTGACGTGCATCTCGGCAAACCAAGGCAAACTATGAGTGCTTGAGCTTGTGCTGCCTGCAGAACACGAATATTCGTCTTGCAGATGTTGTTCAGTACAGGTAGACTGTGTCTTAAGAAACCCAGAAAGAGAGCTCTGTAGAGTTTCAGCATTGCGTCTACTGACATCCCTCACGTCTTTCCTCTCAAGTATTTAAACAACTGGGAAGTTGCTGTCACGCGCCGTTTCATGTAGGCCACGTGCAGGCTCCAGCAGAGGTCTCGGTCAATAATTACGCCAATAAATCTGTGGGTTCTGACATAGGAAATGGTCCGCCCATTGATTGCGATGACATAAGGCGTCATTGGTTTGCGAGTAAATGCCACTAGTGTGCATTTTTCTGGTGATATGCTGAGACCTTGTTTACAGAAGTAGCTCGCTGTTGCCGCTCTTTGAAGCCACGCACCTATCTGAGGACGTGTGACTGCCGAAGTCCAGACACAGATGTCAGCGTATATTGACATTTTGATGGTAGTTGGCAAGTATTCAGCAAGTCCAACAAGAGCGAGGTTGAATAGCATCGGTCTGAGAGCACCGCCTTGAGGAACGCCCCTGCTGGTATTGCGTCGCGTAGTTGGGCAATCGTCAGTTAACGCATACAATGATGTCGCAGATAGGTAACTTGCAATCCACAAAATGACTCGACCACCTAGGCCAACCGTCGCAAGAGCGTCAAGAGTGGCCTCATGTAATACGTTATCGTATGCCCCTTTCACATCTAAGAATATAGCTGCAGATAAACACTTATGGAACCTTTCGTACTGGGCATATGAAACGAGGTCAACTACATTGTCGACTGAAGAGCGGTCACGTCGGAAACCAGCCATGGAAATCGGATACATCTTGTGGTATTCAAGGTACCATTACAGGCGGCCAAGGATCATCCGTTCCATTATCTTTCCTACACAGCTGGCCAGCGCTGTTGGGCGGTAAGAGGTGAGTTCTAGTGGGGATTTGCCCTGCTTCAATAGTGGCACCAGGCGGCTAACTTTCCATTCGTTAGGAACATTTCCCTCCTGCCATGAGGAGCTGTAAAGACTCAAAAATTCTATCCGTGAGGATTCTCCGACATAGTACAAGGTTCGGTTTGATATACCATATGGACCCGGAGATGATGAGCACCTGCAGAGAGCTAGTGCCCCCTCGAGCTCCCCCATTGTAAAAGGAAGGTCCATGCAGCAATCACGGGAATGGGGGACGTCATCTCGGGCTGGAGGATTGGACGAGTCGCTTGGTCTGCGATCCGCGCACAAAAGTATTCTGCGACATCGATGTCTTGCCGCCCTTGAAAAAGCGCGAGCGCCTTGAATGGAAAAACGCTGTTCCGGAAGGCAACGCATACCTTGCACCGTTTTTCATATGTGAGACAGTGGCTTGCGGGGGTCAAGTGTCTGGAAAAACGTTGTCCAACGTTCCGACGCTAATCTATCCATACGACGCTGAATCTTCTTTTGCATCCTCCTGGCTGCCCTAAGGTCATGGATTGATTTTGTACGCCGATATCGACGTTCCGCCCGGCGACGAAGCGCTCGAAGTCGCTCTAATTCTATGTCGAAGTCGTTTCGCGGGAAAGAGATCGTCATCATGCGAGTGGCGTTTTACATCGTATTTTTAATTGTTTGCTCGAACCCAGAGGGTGGGCCCTCGCGGCAGGCATCTTCGATATCAGATTTGAAGTTGGTCCATTGCATCATCCGAATGGTGTTCCGTGAGGCAGATATAGACGACAAGCCTTTGATGTTCAGATAGGTGGGAATGTGAATCGACCGGTAGATTTCCCTTCATTACATGGGGCTGGCGAGATAGAGTATAAAACAGGCTGAGCAGGTGCAGAGAGAGCAAACCAAGCAAGGGTGGCGATTTCGCACCGTTTGCAAGCTTATACTGACAAACCGGCAGAGGAGGTAGAGTAAATGTTCTGAGACGACATGGCATAGTCTTTTTTTATCGTTCTACCGCCCGCTCCTTGGACAACCTGCAGTTGTGGGTATGTGCCAGTGTATGGAATAACCATTAGCATCATATCATACAGTGCGGAGTGCCACGCCCGCCTGCTGCAAGTGTCAGCTTTCAGAGTGTCATGAATAACAGGAAGAACGTGAAATGCTTTAAAATGGCATCCATTGTGATCTTCATAATAAAAGAAAAAGAATCAGTCGCGACTTAGCGGTAAATGTGACTGTATAGTAAACGTTTGCAGTATCGGGACGATGCTGCAAACGAACACAATAGCGATAAACAAGAGTACCTGTTGTAAAGAAAGAAAAAAAACAACAACAATGAAACATAGTCCCGAAGTTGGTCAGCGGGTATAGAAAGGATTAAGACGCACCACGTGGGTGACGTGAGGTCATGCGCGGAGCCGTTGTGATTACGAATTGGCATCAGGCACGACCTCATATTCGAGTACTTCAATACGTCAGATGATCAGAACTTCCAGGGCACCATGTCTTAACAGGATATTATCGACGAAAAATCTCGCGATTTCGGCCACGGTGTCTTTGGTTAGGCCTTTGGTTTCGGCCTAGCGGGTAACGTTGTCGGTAGCAACGACGATCCACTTTTTCCCGAAGGTTGACGTCAGAAATGGTCCCAACAAATCTATTCCGATCTGCTGCAATGGTCGGCAAGGCGGCTCGATTTGCTGCCGCAGTGCCGCTGGGCTTGTTTGTGGTGTCTTCCGTCGCTGGCAATCACGGCGTGTCCTGACGTCGGTGGCAACGTTGGTGGTCAGGCGCGGCCAGTAATATTTCTTTTGTATCCTCGATAGCGTACGGAAGAATCCGAGGTGCCCAGCAGTCGGATCGTTATGTTGGGCGTATAGACCCTGTGGAAGCAGTGCTGAGGGCACAACAAGAAGGTAGTTGACACAGAGTGCTGTGAGGATCTTCTTTACGAGGGCGCCATTTTGCAGGGAAAATGAAGACAACCCTCGCCTGAATGCCCTAGGTACAACGTCGGTGTGGCCTTCCAAGTACTCGATGAGGCATTATAGTTCTGGGTCTGCCCCTTGCTGTTCAGCGAAGTCTTCCGCGCTTATTGTTCCTAGGTAGGCGTCGTCATACTCGTCGTCTTGTAGCGGCGGGTTCATGGGGGTGCGCAAGAGGCAGTCGGCATCAGACTGCTTCCGTCCGGACTTGTATATGGCAGTGATGTGAAATTATTGGAGTCTCAGACTCCATCATGCGAGGTGTCCTGAACAGCCCTTAGTTTGCCAGGCAACACAAGGCAGGGTGGTCGGTTACCACTTTGAAAGGCCTGCCGTATAGGTAAGGACGGAACTTCGTGGTAGCCTAAATGATGGCAAGCCATCCTTCCGTCGTAGAATAATTGGCTTCCGCTTTCAACAGCGACGGGCTAGCGTAAGCAATGACCCTTTCAAATCCATCTTTCCTTTCGACTAGGACGGCGTCGAGGCCTAACTATATGCCTCGGTGTGGATTTCGGTGCCCGCGAGTTCATCGAAGTGGGCGAGTACTGGTGGTGACCGTAGGCGTCATTTAAGCTGTTAGAATACTTCGATTTGCGGCGTTTCCCACTGGAATCCGACGTCGGATGTTAGAGGTATGTCAATAGCTCGGCGATGCGTGAAAAGTCTTTGACGAAGCACCTGTAATAGGCACACAGGCTGTTGCGGCTCTAGGTGCCGTTTGGGCTACACCAAGCCCATCGACGAGTACGTCCGGTAGTAGGAATGAAGGAAATAGGGTTTATTTTACATTATTTACACTGGCTCCAGATATGGAAGCCCAATCCGTGCAGGAGCATATTAAACGCCTGAGCTCATATTAGGACACGTCAGCACACCCTCACTGCACCAAAGGTCACCGCATTTAATATCGCCGTCTTCCCTAGGTGACTTTACTAGGGAATATGATGACTGCATAGCAGCCAATCACAATCGTCGAATCGTTAGCAATATCCCGCCCATGATATATCACCATTCAGCTGAACTCCACCTTCGATGCTGTATCTT
Organism: Dermacentor variabilis; assembly: GCF_050947875.1. NCBI lineage: Eukaryota > Metazoa > Arthropoda > Arachnida > Ixodida > Ixodidae > Dermacentor > Dermacentor variabilis. Next base: position 162,113,852 of record NC_134573.1, read on the forward strand.
CGTCCGCGTACATTTAGCAAGCGCGTAGCAATCTCGGAATCCGAGGTCGAAGCCGTTCCCATGGTAGCATTTGACGTTGGCCCTTTTCATCAGGTTTAGGTTGTTAGGTGCAGGTAGAGGGGTCTTTTGTTGATCCGTCAACCGTCGATGTCAACGCTGCGTTGGCTTCTGGATAGGCGCTGATGAATGGGTGAGGTTGCCTCGTGGTAAACGTATAATAGATGCCCTTGGCCGTTTTGAGACGTAACAAGGCCAATGAATCTGCGCACTTTCTGCTTGTCGGCTCGCTGTTGAAATTCAATGATGGAAGATGGCTTCTGCGGACCAGGACGGATTCTAGATTTGCTGATGACGTGGCCCAGGAACAGCTCATCATAAGCGAAGCGACATTTTCTGGCTTCAGAGTGAGCCCTTGGTTTAATGACCTCTAGTTCTGCCTGAAGCCGCCTAAGGTGGTCGTCGAAATTCCCGCGAAACCAAAAATGTCATCCAAGTGAACGAGACAGGTCTGCCACTTCAATCCTGCTAATACTGTGTGCATTCCGCGCTGGAACGTTGCAGTTGCTGAGCACAGTCCGAATGGCAAGACCTTGAAATCGCGGAGGCCATCCGGCGTGATGAAGATGGTCTTCTCCCGATCCCTCTCGTCGACTTCTATTTGCAAGTAGTCAGTCTTGAGAACCATCGATGAGAAATACTCAGCGTTGCAGAGCATGTCCGATGCGCATTCTATCCGTAGGAGCAGGTATACGCTGTTTTTCATGATCTTGTTCACCGACGATAATCCACAAGTAAACGCAGTGTTCAGTCCTTTTTCTTCACCAAGACAACAGGACACACCAACGGGCTCTTCGAAGCTGGATGATTTCGTCGCATAGCATTTCATCTACTTGTTGCTTTATGGCTTCTCATTTCCGCGTCGAAGCTCGGTACGGGCTCTGACGGAGTGACTGAGCGCATTCTTCGGTTATTATGCGATTCTTAGCAACTGGTGTTTGTCGAATCGTCGATGGCATCGAAAAGCAGTCTTTGTATTGTCGAAGAAGACTTTTCGGCTGTCGCTGCTTACTCATGGGGAGACTCGGATTGATGTCGAAAGCCGGTTTTGGAACTATGGCCGTCGAGGTAGATGCGGCAGAATCCGAGGGAACAGACGCATTGCTGGTGTCCACAATTTCCTCCGTGTATGCGATCGTCGTGCCCTTGCTGAGGTTTTGTACTCGTGGTTGAAGTTTGTCAACATTACTTTCACTTTTCTTCCATGCAGTCGAGTGATTCCTCTTGCGATGCAAATTTCGCGGTCTAGCAGTAGATGTTTGTCGCCCTCCTCGACGACGCCTTCTGCGTCTGCCGTTGTTTTGGTGGCGACGGAAATGTTACTGGAGCGAGGAGGGACGCCGACTTGATCTTCAAGCACACTCAATGCACGGTGACTCGTGAGCTCTCCGGCGATATCACATGGTATTCCGATAGCGTTATTGACTTGGACTTCAGATCGATGATTGCGCCGTTTTGGCTCAGAAAGTCCATGCCGAGGATTACGTCTCGTGAACATTGCTTCGGGATAACAAACGTCGTAGGATAAGTCTGGTTATTACACAAGCTTACACAAGGCTCGGTGACAACAGAAAACGGTCAGAACCATCGATAACATTCGAGAAACTTCCAATACATGCAGTCGCGTCCTGCGCCGAGCGACAATGTTCAATATTTGTTAGCAGGTGAAAAGCTTTTAACATAGGAAGATAAACAGGTGCACCTGTTCGCACAACGAATGCATGATGACGACCGTGTGACGACGATCGATCTAGTAACTACGATGGCATGACAACGGCATGAGGACTATTGGGATGGCGACGAGTGTATGATGACAATTACGTGACGATGGCTGTATCGCGAAACTTGTGTAATGTAGATGGTGTGACGACGAGGGCATGACAAGAGGCGGATGATAAAGCAGGAGGGACGATGACGGCGCGATGACAACACCATTATGACGACCGTCTGACGATGCAGCTCTGATAGCCAGTGGGTGAAGATGACGGCATGACAAGGGTGGCGTAATCACGACCGAATGAGGACAGTATGACTGCAGTGCAATGATGAAAAAAACAACAACTGACGTCAATGGAACGACGAAGCCGGTAAGTCGACGACAGAGTGATGACAATGGGATGAGCTTACTGAAGTGACGACAATGATAAAACGACTGCGTGAAGGTGACGGACTGATGATGATGATAACGATGATGATATGAGAAGTTGGTGCATATAAGTCCTCATCGTTGCAGCATCTCTGAAGCCGTGCCTTTTGCCCAGTGTGCAAAGGGTAGATGTGCTGATAAACAGCAGGGAATATGCTGGGTCGCTCGGGCATCGGGACGCCCTGCGCGGACGCGCCTATCCTGCGCTATGCTTTCGCAGGTGTACTCCGTGCCGCGGCGCTCGCAGACGCCGCTCCCGTGAGATTAGAGAGCTTTAGTTTAGGGGACGCAAGCGCCTTGCGTACGCAAGAACTAGGGGCGACGGTACTGCGCATGCGCAGACCCAGACGTAGAGGTCTGCGCATGCACAGTACCGTCGCCCCTAGTTCTTGCGTACGCAAGCCGCTTGTGTCCCCTAAACTAAAACTCTCTATTATTAAAATAGTGGACAGGGTGTACGCAGCCAACACAAAGCAGCTTTTGACTGCAAGAAAGTTGGAGCATTCTGCTGTTGACGTCGTCGTCGTTGTTGTTGGTTTTCTGCCGTCATCGCCATCATACCGAGTGCGCGGGCCGCGTGACCACCGGGATCGTGCCACAGCAGCACGAGCTTAAGAATTATGTTCAGCTGTGATTGGCGTCGCTGTGCCTAGTCTCTCGCAATTTCGCAAGATATTCTCCTTCTCCGAGCCATACCGTCGCAGAGTGGAACAGTTCTTGGTTTTGGGAGCGTCGCTACGCGTGCATACGCAAGGTAAGCTGTTGGAACTGGCGGTTAGGCTTTGTGTCCTTTACTGAAACTTTGGCTTCATCGGCTTCCGGCTACGTATAGGAAAAGAAGTAAACAAACTGGCACTACAGGCTTCCACCAGAGATTCCTTATCGGATTGCGCAGCGTGATATCATGAGATGAAACTAGGACAGGGCACCCACTATCCATGGCTGTGCCTCGATAAAGGCATTGAAAAAGCAATCACTGCTCTGAAATTGCAAGAGAAAAGAAAGGGGGAGGGGTCATTTTTTTGTGCGTCCACAAAATTATGGCCTCCACAAGTGCTGATCAGGAAGGTTTATTCACTTTCGGGCGTGTGTACTCATATATATATATATATATATATATATATATATATATATATATATATATATATATATATATATATATATATATATATATATATATATATATATATATATATAATATATATATATCGCCTCGTAGTTAAAAACAGAATTGGTACCAGAGGTACCCGAAGTCGGACACACAGGCGGCAGCGGCAGATAACACTCATCGAGTGGCGAAAGCTCATTTCGTTTCTTAGTACAGCGGGGCATTTTGTCCTCCGGTTAAACGAGAAGAGGCATTTTCATTTGATCTTCGTCTTTCGAGGTCACGGTAACGAATTTCGGATTAGTCTGCAGCGCTACACGCCTGAACCTGTCGGTGATCTAACAGCTTCCCAGAATGGAGGCGGGCAGTGGCATGGCGAGCCGGGTCAACACCCCGGAGGAGTCCGAGGAAACGCCTCTCGAGGAGAACCTGTCGGCCATCATCGGGCGCACGGGCTTTTTCCATCGCGCACTGTTCTCGTACGAGATGGTCGCCATGGTGTGCCTCGCGCTGCACAACATCGTGCACAGCGCAAGTGCCTCTGACGCGGACCACTGGTGCCGGCTGCCCGACCCGCCCGCGAACACGACGCTCGAGGAGTGGAGGGACGCGAACATCCCCAGGCACGTCGCAACCGCGGTGGCACTCTGGACATTTGTCGAATTCCATCGTATTGTCGAACGCACCGTCTTGTCAGTTCCGATTGGCTCGCAGAACCGCAGTGTCTCTGCAGCCTCTCTGATTGGTTCGAAACGCCGCCATTGCAGGGTTTGACAAAATGTGGAGGAATATCTGACATTGTTGTCCAGAATGGAAACCTGGGGCTTTAGTGATGAAAGAAACTGCGCTGGTAAACTGCGGCACCATTGCGTCCTGTAGGAAAACCAGCCCTGAAACTTCGCGGGAAGAACAGCAGCGCCGTAACACAGCCAAGCGGACGGAGGTAACAGCTTTCAGTAGGACGTATTGCGATTTCGCGTAAGAAAATTCAGCGCTCACTTTGAGGCACATATGTCCAGCGTTTGAAGTGAGGGCGCCGGCGTGCTGGAACCGATGAGGCCTTAAAATAAAATTTTAACTGCAGAACCTTTTTGGCTAGAACTTATAGGAATGAGCGCGTTCCTTGAAAGGAGCATGACCATAGACAGAGCTTGGCTGAATGCGCCGGGCGTTCGCACGGTTTGATATAGGCGGGCGCGCCCATTATCATTTAAAATAATTGATAACGCTGAAATGAAACAAACCGATGTTGAATATTCAGTCTCCCTGCCCACAAGGTGAGTTCATCAGCGAACTTCGGCAAGCAGGACTGCCGTTCAAAACGACGCAACTTTTATGCAATGCACATTTGCAACATGTTTGAATATGAAAACTGGTGAAGCAACGCCGGGAAATTGAAAACAAATGAAGGCAGGCTCAGAACGGAAACCAGATTGTCAGATGTGTTCGTTTGTAGATCACGCCAATCATTTTGTAAATTTGAAAGGTATGCCTCTTGAGTAGGAATTCATAGCGATCTTAAATATAGGTTGCGTTGGAAAGTCTTTAGGGATTCTGTAGGGATACCAGTTGTATACAACGTAACTTGAGCGAAGCTTCTAATATATGCGAATGCCACATAGCTAAACAGAACCAAGGCAATGTTTGCCGTCGCTTGGAGATGCTCAGGTTATTTTTTTGCCTTCCACCTAATTACTTTATCAAATCTCAATTAATTAATAAACTTCTCAACTATTATATTTAGATGAAAATTGTAGAGGAACGTGAAAAATTTCTGATCCAGATATGTATTGCTCAATACTTGGTATTCCAAGTATTGTGCAATACATGGAATACCAATGTCCAAGTATTGTGCCTCGAGCGGCCAGTGGCGCGGCAATTTTTATTGTATTCGGGGTTTTTTTTTTGTGAAATGCTGTGCGTGTAAAGAAACGGGTTTCTTTTTCTGACGCTTTTTCGCTTCATTTTAGGGATGAGAACGGTACGATGAGCCGCTGCCTCGTGTACTCGGTACCTGTCGGCGAACGCCCGGCCGAAAATGTGACGCGCGTAGCCGTTCCATGCTCAGCCAGGGTGTTCAATGTCTCCGCCAACGTAAAACTGTCCATTATAAAGCAGGTGAGATATTTCGGCGTCCCTTGAGACAGCATAAAGTAAGCTATAAGTGCGATCGAACGTGTCATACGGGTGCCCTTTCACTTTGCTGGAGCTTTAGGAGAAACAGTCTGAAAAGTTACACGACGTATGGAAATGATCTTGGATTGTAGCGCGAAGTGAACACGGACACAGAAAGGAGCAGACAGGACGAGCCCGCGTCCGAGCGATCTTCCTGTCTGCTCCTTTCTGTGTCCGTGTTTACTTCGCGCTACAATCCAAGATCATGTTACCGTACCAACTCGCCCAACTTTACATCCTTTTGCATTACCTGTAGAAATGTAATTTTGCAAATTCATGCACTATTTATCGAACGCAGGTATTCTTTTCTGAACCTATAACCACGCAAGACTGGATTGTACCGTATGGTATACATGTATATCAGAATAAAAAAAGAATCTCATTGATTGTCAAATAGGAATGCTTTATTAATCAGGAGTGTGAGCGACAGTAGACCGTTTTCATAATTGGAATGATTGCCATACCGCGAGGCAGTTTGCCAACATAAGGGCGGCACACTCTTTTTTTTTTTTCTGCAACCCGCAATTCCGTACGTGCGAGCGCGCTTTGCTCGTCTGATGACACGGAAAATGCAGGCGTGGCTGTCGTGATGAAACCATGCACTAGAGACACGAGCGTTTCAGCGGATCGTTACCTGTGGCGGCCGTTGTTGCTCCAAGAATGATCACGTTATGTGCTATGCGTCGTGGCCGCGTAGTGCACACTTAAAAGAAAGTGCAGCTTACGTCATCGCTTGCATAATTAGGGAAAACACACTGCGTCGAAACGTTATCACAAGACGGACTGCATTAGGAATGGTTGCCTTCGGCAATCCGACGAGTACAACCATGCTTCCTTTGTGACTGGATGCTTTCAATAGGAATATGCAGTTCACTTGGCAAAGGTGTACTCGGCGTGGAGGCCCATTAACAAAAGACAGGACGTTGCACTTTCTTTGTGCGCGTGCCCCTTCATTGACCTGTCTTCGTTCAACGCTTCTTTAGACTTTAACAGGCATCAAGAAATCTTTCAAGAATCAGTGGCCCTTCTCTTTGCGGCGCAGTGGGATCTTACCTGCGAGCGCAAGTGGATGGCCTCTGCGTGCGAGACTGTCTACACAGTAGGCTCCATCATAGGACTCCTGTTATCCGGTCTTTCTGCAGACAGGTAAGAAATGCGGATGGCGTTAGTGAGTGTGCCTTTGTAGCTAGTAGCTCCTGACGGCATGCGTCCATCATTTTTTTTAAAATTAATTAGCGGAATCTTTGTCAAGGAGCATCTTCCGAATAAACTTGAATAGGTTATTTGTGGACGCGGGACATAAACCAGTATGCGTTGCTAACAAAAAGAGCTGAGGTACAGAAATTAAAGTACGGTGCTTCTACTGAATCATGCAGAAGTGGCTTCCGACCCCTTGTTTGCTTTCGCGGCACGGCAGCGACCGAGCGTGGCCAAAGCAACTTCGTGGATGGCGAGGAGGAGGAAAAGTTAATTTATCTGACACACGTGTACGGTGTTCGCTTTGAACCCGCCGTGGTTGCTCAGTGGCTATGGTGTTGGGCTGCTGAGCACGAGGTCGCGGGATCGAATCCCGGCCCCGGCGGCCGCATTTTGATAGAGTCGGAAACACCCGTGTACCTAAATTTAGGTGTACGTTAAAGAACCCCAGGTGGTTATAATTTCCGCAGTCCCCCACTACAGCGTGTCTCATAATCAGAAAGTGGTTTTGGCACGTAAAACCCCATAATTTATTTTTTTTGTTCTCTTTGAGGAGCGTCTTGATATTTCGCTGACTGCGGTTGAGGGCAATTTTTTTTGGCTCAGTTCACGTATTATTTTTCTCCTACTGAGCGCGAGGACGCCTGTTAGCTTCGCGACCGCTGTAGATGCGTTTCGATGGTGAGATGCAAAAGTGCACACGCTCGTGTAATTGCTAATTAGATTTAAGTGCACGTTCTAGAGCCTCAGAAGTTCAAACTTAATATGAGCTCTCCACTACGGCTTGCTTCGAAGCACCTGTGCTGTGTTGAGACGATAAACCCACTTATTTAATTAATCGATTAATTGCTCGGTTGATTGGTTTGACTTCCTCGACTACCTGGTTTCCTCCCCAAAGTGTCAGTTCGGTCGTTGCAGTCATGTAGTGGAATGTTTCCGAGTTAATATTTCTTGCTGCACTTTATTGTTTAACGCGCTCCGCGCGTCTGCCTTGAAGCTATGATTTCGTCACCAGCATAAGAATGTCATACAGCCCGACAGCCTGTACAACCTCTACGCGCTACAGCGGCGCGTTATACAGCTGCATCCTGGAGATGAAAGAGTTTTAGAATAGGGGCCCCAATATTTTGGGGCCCCAAAGAGCTTTGCGGGTGTTAGCGTTGGGGCACGCAGGAGTGAAGGAGCTTTAGAATAGGGCTTTGCGTTTGCGGATAGCGTCTTGCGCTGACAGCGCCACTACGTCGTCAAAGGAAAGCTATTAGAAATAATAAAATAAAATATACCAGTTTATGATAGGAATAGTAATTTTGAATTGTGTGTATTCGCGTGTAATTACAATTTAGATGTTATTCTGTAAGCAGAAAACAATTAGTTGCGCTTAGTTTTGAGCAAACCAACTTTCACCAGCCAAGCTTAGTCGTGTTAGGTCTATGAGCCATAATATCCACAACCGAATTCGGAATCAGCGGCGCCTAATGAATCAATCTTCATAACACACGCTACTTGAGAGAAACCGATAACCGCGGTCACTTCTCCTATAGCTTGCGAACTTCACGCGTCACCCCGGATGGAACCCAGTTTGGTGCTAGGTTAAAGCCGTCCCTTCGATGGGTGCCGCCATGTTTGTTGACGCAAAGCTTTTGGGGCCGCTATTTGGGCTTCGGCTAAATCGGTGAAATAGCGTTCCCAACGCAAAACCTAAAACGCGTGTCGCGCATGCGCAGTGGCTTCGACGCTATTTCTTTGGGGCCCCAAAACGTTTGGGGCCCCTATTATAAACCCTCTATACATAGTATGCACGTGACGTCACATCCGCTGCTGTCGTCTGCTTCCGCTACATTCCGCCATCTTGGGGAACCTTATTAACAGGCGCACGCATAGGCCTATGGGTTTCCCAACATGGTGCCGCCGTAAACCGGAAGTCGCGGAGTATCCTTGAATGACCTACGTGCATGCTATGTATTGTGTGGCGTGTCTCTAGTCGACGTGAGAAGAGCGCTTCACATTCTGCAGGATCGGCCGGAAGCCAACGATCTGCTTTTCGGCCGTGGTACTCGAGGTGGTCGGCATCTCGCTGAGCAGCGTAGGCAGCGTGTTCCTCTTCACGTGCCACCGTTTCTTGGTGGCGGCCGCCGTCCACGCGCTCGTCTACACACAGTACATCATGCGTGAGTTGTATACTGCAACGCATACGTTCTAAACGACACTACGCCCTCATCTTTGAATTTTCGCAAGGGGGTCTATATTCGTTACAGCTAATTTCACAGGTGTAGATAACGGCTGAATTAACCTGCGTATTTTTGTTCTTATAGGCAATCTGTCTCTCTTCATGTTCTGGTTTTTGATAAGAACTGTCATCTCCCAAGTCGTGTGCTGGTCCCTTCAGGTTCCTCAAAGCAACGAAGAAGCAGAATCAATGCCTACAAGCCGCGTTAGATTTAAGAAAACCATATGCGGATAACTATAAGGCTCAAATTGTGAGTTTTTGTAATGCATGCATGTACGAAGACATCAGGATGACGTGATATTCCTCGTAAGCGTTAAAGAGGAGCGCCCATAACAGTATACCGTACATAAAGGCGTATGGCGGCGCCTCCGGTACACTGGATTAACCTAGCAATATACGAGTCCAAACATCAAGGCGTGTCTACGCTTCTTAAACAAACATGCGCTAGACAGCACGACACCGCCACGCGGCTTCAGCTATTGCAGGCGAAGGCGCATTCGAGTGTAGTCTTTTTTTTTTTTTTGACATTGCGTATAGCTCGCACATACATCAAAGCTTGGCCAATTGGATGTTTCTTCTCTTTCAAACAACTACATTTGCAGTGGTCGAGGTGGTGGCGACACAGTGGCGGGCCATGTACATGACCTTCGTCACCTACGGCTACCTCATTGGCTTCGTCATCAAAGTCTTCACGCTCGGCGACGATATAGACTGGCGGAACCAACAGCTCATCGTCATGTTGCCCACGACGACCCTGCTCTGCGGATTCTTGTGAGCGCAAGCTTCTCGCAATAGAAACAATAGACAGTTTTCACCGAGAGTCGCTTGCGGTCCTCTCCGCTCGCGTTTGACGCGCTCGGTATATCTACAGAGCATACATAGCATATAGAGCTGCGTTGATGTCGCATTTTTCTTTATAGGCGCGCCCCCTAGAGACGCAAGCAAGGCGCTGTCAGCGGAACAAAATGACCCCACTTTGCGACTGCATTTTTCGTGTTCCTTTGACGTTAGGGCACCACCGCGACAGTTTGCGACAACCTGTAAAAAACCCCACTCGCAGCTTGCTGCCAGAGTCGCCTCGGTGGTCGCTCACAAACCTGCGCGTGGAGGAGGCTGTGCATGCGGTCGCCTACATTCTCCGCTGCAACAGGGCAACGCCCGACGCCATCAAAGCTGTCATCAAGAAGCTCAGGCTAGAGCCACTGCAGACGCTGCACCGTAGGATGTCGGCCAATGAGGAGGCCTCGCAGTACCTAAGCCGCCGCAGGACACAGGTACAAATATATTCGCCCGTTAAGGGGATTGAGAGTTTGTCATGCACGCTATTTTTAATATCGCTGAAAGATGCAAACATTGAGCAAACGCGCACTGTTTGGTTGCCGTTATTGAAACGCCGCAACGCCTATGTTATGCAACGAGATGGCTTTGTAGTAGAAAACATCGCTACTGAAGAGCCTGTAGAGCTTTCTCTCTCTCTGTCTCTTTTTATTCATGACATTGACAGCAATTAACGATCTTGGATGGATTTCCTACGCTGCGCGGTGACTTCAAGAGCCATATTCTACCAGGCCACTACAGCCTAGCTGCTTCGAGACAGAGGGTGCTACGGGCAGGCGAATAGCGCCGACAGTGATGTGTCAAGAGGCAGTATTATTATTTTTATATTGAACTTCAATCTCTTGAATTCGTAAGAGTGATAAAACGCTAATATCGCGTACGTACAATTCAGACGACAGTTTTAATGTCAGGGAGTACACCTGGACCCTGTATGTTTGCGAACGTCCTTGTGTGAATGCATACAGGTTCACCAGCACCAGTGAGCGCTTCTGTAGCAAAATCAAAAAAAAAATTAAAGAAACGGCCAGCTAATTACATTTCATCATGACTGCCTTCTTATTACGAGCGTGTGACTACAATTTACCGATTATAAACGGGACATCATCCGTCTTGCGAGTTAGTACCGTATTCCTTCAGTGGCTAAATATGTATACGCTAACACTCCCCGTAAGGAGCCTGGTGGTGGTCTCGTGCTGACGATGCCCTCTCGGTGAGCGCATATTTCCCCCCTCATCTTTTAAGAGATTCAATACATACAAGCATTTGTCTCGCAAACCAGATTTATTTCAAGGGAATTTTCCACGTCTCAATTATTTCTCTCGTCGTATTCGAGTGCTGATTGCCGTGTTATAGTTTGTTAACGAAGCTTCCCCTCAAGTCTAAATATTGTAAGGCAGTTTGTCGTGTGCGTATCATGGCCACGCATGCTTATATCGCCTTTCCGTTTCTCTACCACGGTTGCGCTTTAAAACCACGGCGCTGCAAGTTTGCTTTCCTTTCCTTCCCTCTTCTCCGCCCTTAAACTGGCTCTCTTAACTACTACACGCAGAGGCAAGAAACAGCGCGCGCTTTAGATCCTATAGATGAGATGAATATTTACAATTATTATTAGGGTTATAATTATATTCGAGTGCTGATTGCCGTATTATAGTTTGTTAACGAAGCTTCCCCTCAAGTCTAAATATTGTAAGGCAGTTTGTCGTGTGCGTATCATGGCCACGCATGCTTATATCGCCTTTCCGTTTCTCTACGGTTGCGCTTTAAAACCACGGCGCTGCAAGTTTGCTTTCCTTTCCTTCCCTCTTCTCCGCCCTTAAACTGGCTCTCTTAACTACTACACGCAGAGACAAAGAAACAGCACGCGCATGCGATCGCATAGATGAGATGAATACATATATATAGAAAAGCATCAGTCATAGCTCTCGAAGTATAATATAATATAATATAGAATAGCTCTCGAAGATAGCTATTCCGGCGGCTAGCTTCCCACGCTATGCGTGCCGTCCTCGCACCTGTTAAAGCTTTTCCTAGACGCTAGAGCTATACTATTCCTGCGCAACCTTGAGCGATCGGAAAGCGCGTTTTCCACGCCTGGCCGGCGGAGAGGGGAGGCTTCGTTCCGGCCGCGAAGCTCTCCACATCCCCGTAAGGAGCCTGGTGGTGGTCTCGTGCTGACGATGCCCTCTCGGTGAGCGCATATTTTCCCCCTCATCTTTTAAGAGATTCAATACATACAAGCATTTGTCTCGCAAACCAGATTTATTTCAAGGGAATGTTGCACGTCTCAATTATTTCTCTCGTCGTATTCGAGTGCTGATTGCCGTGTTATAGTTTGTTAACGAAGCTTCCCCTCAAGTCTAAATATTGTAAGGCAGTTTGTCGTGTGCGTATCATGGCCACGCATGCTTATATCGCCTTTCCGTTTCTCTACCACGGTTGCGCCTTAAAACCACGGCGCTGCAAGTTTGCTTTCTTTGCCTTCCGTCTTATCCGCCCTTAAACTGGCTCTCTTAACTACTACACGCAGAGGCAAGAAACAGCGCGCGCTTTAGATCCTATAGATGAGATGAATATCTACAATTATTATTAGGGTTATAATTATATTCGAGTGCTGATTGCCGTGTTATAGTTTGTTAACGAAGCTTCCCCTCAAGTCTAAATATTTTAAGGCAGTTTTCGTAGTCTCTAAAGCCGCTCAAGTTCACGCTGCTCCTCTGGCGGCCATTTTTCCAAGAAATTATGCCTTCCAACCACTCAAAAATCGACTGTCGCGGACAACACCAGCCCATCTCCACATAAGTATGAGGCTCGGAGCAGGAGCTATGGCGCTTGAAAGTAACCGCTGGCTTGACGAACCAACTGACTGAGCTACCTTTCCGGGCAACATTGAAGGATCAGGAGTTCAAATCACAAGTTATATTCCTTTTTTTTCCCTTTTTTTCTTTTTCTTAATGTCTTTTCCTTCATTTTATCACTGTACGGAAACCCTCCTAAAAGAAAAAATTATATATCCTCAATTATGTGTGGCCACACATGTGCAGGTCATAAATACCATGTTCTCTAGCCGAGTGCCATCCATGCGGTATAACCGAGCTCAGATTGGCCCACCTTGACTGATCAAATTAGGCACCACTGTAGGTTAAATGAGGCGTACAACTCCTGCGGGACCCGCCGTGGTTGCTCAGTGGTCATGGTGTTAGACTGCTGAGCACGAGGTCGCGGGATCGGACCCCGGCCACGGCGGCCGCATTTCGATGGGGGCGAAATGCGAAAACACCCGTGTACTTAGAATTTTGTGCACGTTAAAGAACCCCAGGTGGTCGAAATTTTCGGAGTCCTCCACTAAGGCGTGCATAATCAGAAAGTGGTTTTGTCACGCGAAACCCCATTCTCCAATTTTTAATTTAACTCCTGCGGGGACGGTAGAGTATCCGTCTCCAGTGCAAAAGGACCGTGATTCAAATCCCGGTGCAGCGCAATTCTCCACCGGAAAATACAAAAAAAAACATGTGTTGAGAAAATTGCACAAACAGGCCTGGAGTGCGGCCTGATCCCGGTGACCAGAACCGGTAACGCACTCTCTCACCAGAGCAGGATTGGCCACCCTGGTGCAGTACTGGGCCACAACCTCCTATATGAATACAACAATCAAACCCCGGCCCTCAGTCCCCAGCAGCCGCGAAGCAACTGACCACGGCGGCGGTCAGATCTGTGACGCTGCAGAGGGTGCTAAGAATACCTGGCTCCGGACAGGCCGCCATTGGAATCTGAACCTGGCAACGTTTAACGTTAGAACGCTATCTAGCGAGGCGAGTCTAGCAGTGTTATTGGAGGAATTAGAGGGTAGTAAATGGGATATAATAGGGCTCAGTGAGGTTAGGAGGACAAAAGAAGCATATACAGTGCTAAAAAGCGGGCATGTACTGTGTTACCGGGGCTTAGCAGAGAGACGAGAACTAGGAGTCGGATTCCTGATTAATAAGGAAATAGCTGGTAACATACAGGAATTCTATAGCATTAACGAGAGGGTGGCAGGTCTTGTTGTGAAGCTTAATAAGAGGTACAAATTGAAGGTGGTACAAGTCTATGCCCCTACATGCAGTCATGATGACCAGGAAGTCGAAAGCTTTTATGAAGACGTGGAATCGGCGATGGGTAAAGTCAAAACAAAATACACTATACTGATGGGCGACTTCAATGCCAGGGTAGGCAAGAAGCAGGCTGGAGACAAGTCAGTGGGGGAATATGGCATAGGCTCTAGGGATAGCAGAGGAGAATTATTAGTAGAGTTTGCAGAACAGAATAATATGCAGATAATGAACACCTTTTTCCGCAAGCGGGTTAGTCGAAAGTGGACGTGGAGGAGCCCGAATGGTGAGACTAGAAATGAAATCGACTTCATACTCTGCGCGAACCCTGGCATCATACAAGATGTAGACGTGCTCGGCAAGGTACGCTGCAGTGACCATAGAATGGTAAGAACTCGAATTAGCCTAGACTTGAGGAGGGAACGGAAGAAACTGGTACACAAGAAGCCAATCAATGAGTTAGCGGTAAGAGGGAAACTAGAGGAATTCCGGATCAAGCTACAGAACAGGTACTCGGCTTTAACTCAGGAAGAGGACCTTAGTGTTGCAGCAATGCACGACAATCTCATGGGCATCATTAAGGAGTGCGCAATAGAAGTCCGTGGTAACGCCGTTATACAGGAAACCAGTAAGCTATCGCAGGAGACGAAAGATCTGATCAAGAAACGCCAATGTATGAAAGCCTCTAACCCTACAGCTAGAATAGAACTGGCAGAACTTTCTAAGTTAATCAACAAGCGTAAGACAGCGGACATCAGAAACTATAATATGGATAGAATTGAACAGGCTCTCAGGAACGGAGGAAGCCTAAAAACAGTGAAGAAGAAACTAGGAATAGGCAAGAATCAGACGTGTGCGTTAAGAGACAAAGCCGGCAATATCGTTACCAATATGGATGAGATAGTTCAAGTGGCTGAGGAGTTTATATAGAGATTTATACAGTACCAGTGGTACCCACGACGATAGTGGAAGAGAGAATAGCCTAGAGGAATTCGAAATCCCACAGGTAACGCCAGAAGAAGTAAAGAAAGCCTTAGGAGCTATGCAAAGGGGAAAGACAGCTGGGGAGGATCAGGTAACAGCAGATTTGTTGAAGGATGGTGGTCAGATTGTTCTAGAGAAACTGGCCACCCTGTATACGCAATGCCTCATAACCTCGAGCGTACCGGAATCTTGGAAGAACGCTAACATAATCCTAATCCATAAGAAAGGGGACGCCAAAGACTTGAAAAATTATAGACCGATCAGCTTACTGTCCGTTGCCTACAAAGTATTTACTAAGGTAATCGCAAATAGAATCAGGAACACCTTAGACTTCTGTCAACCAAAGGACCAGGCAGGATTCCGTAAAGGCTACTCAACAATAGACCATATTCACACTGTCAATCAAGTGATAGAGAAATGTGCAGAATATAACCAATCCTTATATATAGCTTTCATTGATTACGAGAAAGCGTTTGATTCAGTCGAAACCTCAGCAGTCATGGAGGCATTACGGAATCAGGGTGTAGATGAGCCATATGTAAAAATACTGGAAGATATCTATAGCGGCTCCACAGCCACCGTAGTCCTCCACAAAGAAAGTAACAAAATCCCTATAAAGAAAGGCGTCAGACAGGGAGATACGATATCTCCAATGCTATTCACAGCATGTTTACAGGAGGTA